>NW_013666170.1:252931-254090 GCF_000517525.1 Limulus polyphemus | reverse complement strand
CAAGACCCGAGGTGGGCAGAGCACAGATAGCCCATTGTGTAGCTTTGTGCTTAATTACAAACAAACAAATAATCAAAGTCTGCTAGCAATGTCCAGCCGTGTCAGACCAATATCTAAAGCATGCAGCAAAGGAATCCTTACAACACTCACCAAAATATAATACCCAAGTATATATACACATTAAATTAACCTAAAATATTAAATATATACACAAGTTCCTGGAACTTTGACCTTTTAATATAACTGTAACCTACACTTAATGCCACTTTGAATGTAAGTTCTTACATGTGTATCTGAAACTTGCTTTACCCAAATGTTCATTGTTCAGCAACTTGTATCAGGCATAATTATTTATTCGATGTTAAAAAAAAAACACGTAACATAAATAAATTTGGATTTGTTTTCTAAACGCCTGGTCTGGCATGACCTAGTGGTTAGGACGCTCGACTCACAATCTACGGGTCACCCTTTCAGCCGTGGGGCGTTATTATGTAACGATCAATCCCATTATTCGTTGGTAAAAGAGTAGCCCAAGAGTTGGCGGTGGATGGTATTGACTAGCTGCCTTCCCTCTATTCTATTACTACTAAATTAGGGACTGCTCGTGCAGATAACCCTCGTGTAGCTTTGCGCAAAATTTAAAACAAACTAATTTAAAACACCTGTTGGACATATTGAAAACTAATAGATTTCACATACATTTCCTTCAATCACCGTCATTGACAACTGGGCAGATCTGAACAAGGACAACATTAATCGTTATTTTGTTGAATTAATTTGTCATGAAACGTATGAAGTCCTTTTTGGAACAAACAAATAAAACTTGGAACTTCTAGGAACTGAATTCATCATCATCATTAAAAGAACACATTGATTCATAATAACGTATACACAGATTCAAATTGTCCATATCAATACTAGAATTCACTGAAGCAAACATTGTTACATAGGTTTCATATTCTACAATAAACAAGAATCTATTAGAAAAGGCAGTTTGGTAATGGTTATGAACTATTTATTTCTTTATCTTTTAGCGAAAAGATATACAATGGGCTATTTGGAAAATCGAACCTCGAATTTCAGAGCTGTATGTCTGCAAACTTACTGATCTTTTAGATCAAAATTTCAAATAATCCGCAACTCTTTTCACATGTAATAA
>NW_013666170.1:237759-252057 GCF_000517525.1 Limulus polyphemus | reverse complement strand
CTGAATAAAGGTTATAGTATTTTGGCATTTGTGGATAAAGGTAAAATCATAAATAATATTCAACGTTAAACTGGTACACAATTAAAAACATTTTATTTAGGCCTATCTATGGCCTTCAAAAAGTTGACGACTCTACATATTTCGACGTTACAACGTCTCCAGAGGATGATGTTGTAACGTCAAAACATGAAAAGTCGTCAACATTTGAAGGCCATAGATAGGCCTAAATAAAATGTTTTTAATTGTGTTCCAGTTTAACGTTGAATATTATTTATGATTTTAACTTTATACACAAGTGCCAAAATACTATAATAATACAGTTGTTTAATCCCCAAGTTGCTTTTACTAATGAACTTTTAACCTTTGAAACACTTACAAGATATTCCAAATTAGAAAATGTACACATAACATTATAAGGTTAGAAGAAGCTGTGAAACAATTGGAATTATTATACATTAGAGATGGTTTTGTCTTTCAAATGGGCTGGGCTTGTCCAATGGGTTAGCCTAACCGGACTGTGAATCTTATGATTGATGGTTCGTGTGCCGTTGCCACAAAAACGTGTTCGGCACTTTGACATCGTAGGTGTGCTGTAAGAGTAAAGGTCAAATATCTCTATACCGTTAAATTTGAGTAGCCGAAGAGTTGGTGATGACTTCTGTTGACCAACTGCCTTTGCTCTCACTTGTCAGTTCAAAATTAAGAATAGCCATGCGCAGATGACCCTTGTGTAGTCTTGTAACTCTCAACATATCCTTAATATGACGACGTTTGATGAAGAATATTTAATAATAAAAAAATACTTTTATTCTGAGGTGTGAACGTCTATAAGTTACGTCGTGTTTGCAAAGCTATTAAACTAAATTTTGTTATCTGTTAACGTGCCCCTTGGTTCTTTCGTAGTAGTAAGTGAGCTAAAAGTGACCTAAAATGTATCATGATGTGACACGTACAGCTCTGGTCTCCAAAATTTCATTATTTGTCTTGTTATTGACTGAGTGAAATATAGGTTAGTCGTACATAAAATCTCAATTGTGTAGGTAAAGTGTTCTAAAAAAAAAGAACGAAATTAACTTGTATATGCTCTTGTTGAAGAAGTAATTAAAGAAGTAATGTTTTTTATCAACATCGTTAACAAAAGATAGCTTAAAAGGTGAAGACTCATCATATATAAATTATCTTTATGTATCTTAAATGTGTTATTATTGTTTAAGAGGCCATATACATGCACACGAAGTTTCGACTGATCAAATAGTGTGAAAACACATGTAAAGGCTATTGAATGAGACACCTAACGCTGTATTGTTCTATTATATTCTTAATGGAGCTGTTCGTTAGACTCTAATTGACATAACGACCCAATTCGACACTCAGTACAGATAATTCACTATTAAGTTCATGTATTAAAAGACTGAAAGAAAGTCCCTGTTAACTTATGAACGTGGTATAAATAGTATCAGTCTTCAGAATCCTATCTGATCAGAGACTAATATCATAGAACCCATCCGGCTATAAAATAAGTATAAAAAAGGTAGGTTCGTTACATAGATAGAACTTAGAAGTGAATGTAGTTGTTATTAATCTATATGATCGTGTTCTGTAAGGAAGTTTAGAATAAAAACAAAAGACCATACAATAGCGTTAATCTATATGATCGTGTTCTGTAAGGAAGTTTAGAATAAAAACAAGAGACCATACTACAACTAATATGATCAGAAATCAAACTTAAAACCAACAGCTATTGTATGGTCTTTTGTTTTTATTCTAAACTTCCTTACAGAACACGATCATATAGATTAATGCTATTGTATGGTCTATTGTTTTTATTCTAAACTTCCTTACAGAACACGATCATATAGATTAATGCTATTGTATGGTCTCTTGTTTTTATTCTAAACTTCCTTACAGAACACGATCATATAGATTAATGCTATTGTATGGTCTCTTGTTTTTATTCTAAACTTCCTTACAGAACACGATCATATAGATTAACGCTATTGTTGTAAAATGAGTTTCTATCATCGCACTTCCAGTTGGTTTCTTCTAAACGCTTTATAGCTCTCAATTAGAAATGTATTTTCTTAAACTATTTTCAATTGTTAATACTTCAAAGTTTTTATTAAACTCTTATTATTTTATGTGATATTTGTGAAGCTTTGAAATTCTCTAGCGTTGATATAAACTTGAAAATAGAACATCTTACTTTGGGTTTGAATTATTATACACATTTTAAGAGTTTCCAAAAAGAAGACAGCCTAGACTATTGGATTAAGAGAATACTAAGTTTGTTTGCTTAGTACGGCTTTCAGGTATCTCTAGTATTCTGTAGAGTTTTGTTCGTTAATCCTATAGGCCTTAGCGTCTTTTACGCATTGATCTTAAACCGCCTTCTTTAAAGTAAACAAACACTGAAGAGACTTAACCAACCATACAAGTGGAGGCGAATTTCTAAGTTTTTCTCTGTAGAGAACATACAAACAGGATTTGTTAGAGAGGAGATTGTTCACCACAACAGGGATTGGCAGCTCCCTGTGGAGGCTTGCTGACTTTGAGGAGAGAATATTTCCAAATACAGTATTGCATGTGAGCACCTGAACTTGCTAAATAAGACCAAAACGGCCTTTGGCAAAACACCTGACGTCTTTTTGCTCTCTCCACCAACTGCCAAACTTGCACCCCGAACGTTACTGGTATCGTTTCCTGACGAAGCTAGGTGGGCTGGGACCACGATTGAATCCCATAGAACTTTTGTTCGTCCCAATGTAAAGCAAGCTTTTCAACTCAGCCCCATTGTCACGCTGTTTCAACCGTCGAGGCCCTATATAGTTACAGTGTCCGTTAAGTCCCTGATTGATTGCGGTTTTATACCTTTCACGACCCCAAAAGGTCATTCTTTTCTGAAACAACAATAATTTATTTGTTCAGTAACTCCAGAGCTTTTCCTTTTTTGTATTCCCTGGAAGACATGTAGCTCTGAAGGGTGTTTATAAGAGAAACTAAATATACGATGCATTCCTCTCAAACGACACACCTAGTAATATAAGTACAATCATCTTCTCAATAGCTAATTCGACATGGTTCTCTGCGACAGAACATTTGAAGTTGTTGTCCAAGAAACAGAACTGATGCTTCCTGTAGGCTTAAAGGTATTCTTCCCATAAGAGGTTTGGTCGTGGTTGAAAAAAAAAAAGTGTGTGATTCAAAGAAGAAAATGTTGTCCCTCTTGAAAAAAGAAAGACCACCATGTTTTGCAAAGTCAAAAATATAAAACCTCCAAATTGTCCAATAGAATTAAACTTTCTACAGGGAAGTTATTGAGATGTATCTGTTTATTTTGAAAAGGGCACAAACACACAAACAAGACAGAAAGACTTCTAGCTTTTTGTACAACTTTTCTTATCTTGTAGTGGGGTTGAGTGCCTAAGTTTGCACAGCAATAACATTTTCATATATTTTTAGCTGCTATAACTCAAGCCTAACTGATGAGTTCTTACATTGAAAAGGCTTCTGGATATACGAGGTAACTTAAAGATACACCTCAAATGCAACTTTTACACACTTCTAGTATAACTACAATGATGATTTAATTAACTTAATTTTAAGAAAAATACATCTGCAGTCAAAGTTAATTTTAATCGCTTCGGTAAGCCTAAAGAGCTTAAGCGATCAACACCACTGCAGTATAATTCTGAAGCTGCAAACAACTAACACCTCAGATGTACGTTTGGCTGCCATAATAAGTCCAGCCCATCTTACGACTTCTGGTACTGGAAAAAAAGAGGCCTAATAGATATTTATTCATGACGGGTAACTGCTAGTAACTCTTAGTAACTGCTGGTTTACATTTCTGGTTCAAAATCGGTAATAGAGTGATTAGATGACCGTAAGAAAAAATATCGGCAGCCATGCGTGACTTTAACAAGTATAACTTCCTATAACTAAATAAGTAGATTGTTTTACTACAAGTTGAACGTCGTAGGTTTATTCTATACCAAAGCACGTGTATCTAGTACAAAGAAGATGTTGCGTTGATGGTTGCAAAATATGTGCCCACCCCCAGAGGCACAGCGGTAAGTCTGCGGACTTCTAACACTAGAGATAGGGTTTCGATACCCCTGGTAGGGCACAGCAGAGATAGCCCATTGTGTAGCTTGGTGCTTAACTACAAACAAACAAGCAAAATGTGCGAGGGTAAAAAAAAAAGACCAGATGAAAGAAATTTCACTGTACCAGCAGCTCTTGTTATCATAAAAATTCTGAAATGTTAGAAAGAATAACCTGTTTTATTGCCTCGGACGTGTCTAGCTGCTAATTTAATTCCGTTATATACATGTTTCTGGTGTAAAAAGCTTACCTGTAATGATTATTCATCTAATCCTACATAGTAGGGTAAGAAAATTCAAAGTGATCGTAACTTTAACTAACGCTGGTAAACCTATAAGGCTGAAGCAGCTTATAAAGGATGATAGGAGTAGGTGAGGAAGCAAAAAAGTGGGCGGAAGATTAATGTTGGGATATGAACAACGTGCCCGTAGAAAATTAGCCAGGTGCGAGAATCACCGGCCTTCTTCACACCTCTGTCGTGGCTGCCTCTGGGTGTATTGAGACAGATCGGTGAAAAAAAAGAACTTCTAACCACAAGAGTTGGGAAAAAGGGGTTCCACTTCCATCTCTCTGAGCTCCGCCGCCACTACGCCCTGCTGAGAACTAAATTGGGCTGACCAGTAATGGCCCATCTTTCCTACTGAGGCAGGGCACAGGTGTGAGGCTGTAGGGCTGATTGATCTTTATTAATCTGCATAACGACGTTAAATATGGGATATTTTTTGGTCTCTCTCAGTGAGCAAATAGCGAACTTTACTTACATAAGAGTACAACAAGATTTCATCACCAACAGCGTTGTTTGCCATTATGTGGCCCTTTCGTTCATCGCAACCTTGATCCGTTTGGTTGACCCCTGAAACCAACGGATGGCTACTTCTGTCATTCTCTTCAGCGTTAATAAACTGTGGAGTCTTGCACAAATACAAATGATATGATAGAAACATTAAATATATTACCAGGCTTTAAAAGTAGAAAAAATATTTGAGAAGGCATTTTGTAATTAATGAATCTGAGTATAAGGAAATTAGTGTAACTATGAGCACGTGCGTTATCATTTTCATAGTTTTCCGTGTATTATCGTTTGAATAGGTTTTTTTTTATAATTTTACATTTATTGAATTACGTGAAAGTTTGTTATTACATGTTTCTTGTTCAATCAAAACTATAACGATGCTTTCTGGAATAAACAAAAACTAAAATGTACTTATAATTTCTCTGCTAGAACCTAACTGTGTTATTTAGGTTGTTCTTGTAACTTATGAGCTATAATGATCACTTATAGGTGAGATGGATCTTTACTCGTGTAAAAAGTGTCTTTAAGTTGTATTTATGGATCTTAAAGTGAGTTATGCTTAGCTAATATCTTTAAATATGAGTTAAGTTATGGTGATGAGTGACTTCTTGGTTGAGATTATATAGACTACACTGATATCTTAAGACGAGATTTAGAATATCATCGATCACTTCCAATGATTTCTCGGGAAAGCAAAAGCCGTTCTTGTATGTTCAAATATGAATTAAAATTCTGTTCATGCTTTTAGAAATGAGCTACATGGTGTTTTTGGGGTTAAAGCTATAGTGATATTAGGTGAGTAAGAATACCTCAAGATATATAATTAAATGTGTATTACAATAATATACTGAAGGTATAGTGAACTGATATTCTGATGTTCATAGAGATGTGCTTAAAATGTGGGCTGCAATAATATTTTGAATGGGCAATATTGAATTGATGATGTTAACACGATGTCTTCTTCCGGGCATATTTGTTGTTAAAATATTGTTGTCTTCTGAAATAAACAAAATACATTCGTTAATGTTACTTTTAAATTATACAATATTTCAATTCATTTTGGGAAAAGAATTTTTTTTGTAGACATGTATTTTGAAATTTGGACATAAAAGTATAAATACATAACCCAACAAATTTTCATTTTGTATACTAAACTTGTCATTGTTAATACTTTTTATGTTAAGTCTCTTAATAAATGACATTTTATGTTAAGTTTCTTACAAACAAATATTTTAGTGTTAAGTCACTTATAAAATAATATTTGTTAAGTATCTTACAAATAATTTTCGAAAATTGAACCTTTTATAAATAACTTTTATACATTAAATCTCTTACAAACAACTAGTTCTAAGTGCGTTTTAAGCTGTTAGTAACCAAATTATTTTACTTGTAACACAAAGAAACGTCCAACTAGTACGACTTGTTACAGGTCTCTTTTTGGATGCTCCTGGTACCCCAAGTTCATCCATATTCCTTTGTTAAGAGATATCTTCTCCTTGGAAAGTTTCAATATCCAATCTGAACAAACCTTTAAGATATTAATATATTACGTCTGAAAGGGTTATTATAAAGCCTTCCTAAAATCTAACAATTTCGATGGCATCACATTACCTACGTAACACCAAATAATCTCAAAATGTAGTTCTGATACGTGATGTTCTACCGTGACTTTATATCAGCTGTATTTATTAAGGGGCTTACGAATTTGCATATTCAACATTGCTTTAATATAATATACTCAACTCTCAATATATACATATTTCATAAATCAAACCGTATTTTCCAAACAAACCGAAATATATTATTGTTTGCAAAAGTTCTTCTTTACGTATATAAAATATGATTACCATAGTGATATTCTTTTGGCTAAAGTTGGGCAAGGTGAATAACTAATATTATTTTTAATCGTGGGTTACACACACACACACAATTGATTTTTCTTTCTTCTTTTTTCACTTGGTATGAGGTGCCGAATCAGTTAGAAAAGATGAACACAACATACGGACAATAAGAGACCATTAAGTCTCTTAACGCTGCTCTTACACACCCACCATTGATAACAATAAAAATTTAAACCAACTTTTTATCATTTATGAAATAATCGATTCCCGTCTTTAACTCCTGTTAACCGCTAACCTTCGTTACTGCCGGCAGCAACTCATTCCATAGGTCAATCTTTTATAATAACTAACTGGCTTGTGCCAATGTTTTATTCTCTCTATAAAACACCCAAGGGCATTTAACAACATGGAAAAGATTTATCGTAAGATCATACTGTATTAAATCACTTAATTTTTCTGCAAATATATCTAAGAGCAGATAAATCTTTCCATAAAATCTAACAAAATTTAGCGCCAGGGTACAACTTTTTCTGTCAAAATTCATTTCTTTGTTGCTATTTTTATATACTCGGCACGAATGTGATGCCTAAAGAGTTTTGACAAATCACAGAAAGCATTTTTATTTGACTCTAATATTTCAAAATAGCTTAAAAATCACAATAGATATCGACGTTCTAGTTTAGTTTTACAGTGATTGATTAACGAATAAATATATCTAACAAAATTATAACAAGGCTGGTTGCGATGTGCTTAAAATAAGTTTAAAAAAACGAAACCTGATAATATATGACATCGCGTGAAAATAAAACCAGAACGTTCCTCAAAATATCCAGTAAATAAGATGGCAGATTGACGTAAAACGATTTGTGTAGAAAAATATATCGATTATGGTTATATATTTGAATATTTGAAAATGTAATGGCAGTAAGCTCCCACAGAATAATATTTTTCGTTTCTAGCCTGATTTTTCTTTGGTTTAAATTAAACAATAAAAAAGTGGTTACTAAGAGGAAGCCTACTTCTGATGGTTTGTTTGTTTGTTTGAAATTAAGCACAAAGCTACACAATGGGCTATCTGTGCTCTGCCCACCACGGGTATCGAAACACGGTTTCTAGCGTGGTAAGTCCGCAGACATACCGCTGTGCCACTGGGGGGCTCTTCTGAGGGAAATCCAAAAGGTATTAACCTACTTAGAATAACCCATCATTTATACAAAAGATCCAGAAACTTAAAATTATAATATAAATTCACAATATTATATCTTAATATCAAGTAAATATAATGTGATGTCTTCTACTTTGTCTGCTTTTTCATTATTGTTAATTGTATTCAATGTTAATCCATATACACTACATAGTCAGTAATATTTCAGCTGTTCAACATTGCTATAATCTAAACACCACACCGTCCGTATATTTAAGGTATAGTAAATTATATCAAATTTAATGGGTTTTTATCGTATATATATATATATATATATTCAACCATATATATGTGGTTTAAACATCTAAAAGTGGATTTAAGTAGACCTCAGTTAAATGCAATAAAATTAAGAAATATGAAAGTCAACCCTATGTGCACTTTTCAAATGACATAATTTGTAGTTCGAAAATTTTATTATCGGAGTACTGAGGTTAAATTCCTCTCATACAGAGCTTTTCACAAATACGTATTTGACAACATTTGTTTTGGAATTTGTTTAACAACCACAAAACATATACATTAACATGATGAACAAAGAAAATTGAAATGGGCAACAAGTGCCTGGTTGGAAGTGACACTTGTGAAGAAAGCCTTGAAGGACTAATCTACAAAAATAGCTCAGATAGAAAAGACGACATGAATCACAAGACGGAAGTACTTCGAAAAAAGCTTCCTTTCTATCTGAGTTACTTTTGTAGATTAGTCCTAAAAGACTTTCTCTACAAATATAACTATGAACTATGCACTTGCTGCCCATTTGTTTGTTCACGGCTTTATGTGTTTTGATTTTAGGACAAAGAGAGAAATAAGTGAGACATTTTAACCCACACGTGTGTCTTCTATTTCTCAGTATGTAGCTGAAATCCAACATTGTCGTAAATACATTATCAAACAAACGAGTCAAGTGAAGTGTATATGCCTTGTAAGATCCATATCAAAGAATCACTTAATTGGTTAGTTAAATAAGAACAACGACGATTACTAACATATCAATGTATTTTCATCAATAATCTTGATTTGTTGTTGTTTAACTGGAAAAATTCATGTTTTTCATAGGGATAAGACGTCTGTGGGTACATAAAATAATAAACAACCTTAAGGTGTTTCCATCATTCCATAAAGAACTCTAATATTTTTCAACGTCATTATCCGATTTACATATATATATATGTCTAAAGGCTACACTGAGCTGTGTGGGTTGGTTTATAATGTAAATTTAAATAAACAATTGTGTATGTATATATCTATACATGTATATTTAAATATTAGGAGATACAAGCTAACAAAACATATCCCTATATGTGCACTTAGTACAGTGCTTGTCCACGAGTTCTTCACCAAAAGTTTGGAAATGCAATAAAGATATCCTTCAAGTCGCCCCAGTAGGTCCCTTCAGTTTAACTTTGTCTCAGAGTATTTTTCTAATCTGTACCTAAAAAGGAGAGATAAACAGCTATAGATATCTGTAAACAGCTGAACCATCAAGCATGTATTCCATGCATATTACTTCAAATAACAAAACATGATTTAGTGTTATACTAATATGAATTGTACAGCATAGTTATACGTTAAAACAGTCATGGTTTAAATTGTTAAAACAGTGAACACTTGTAGAGAGATGCTGGTTGTTGTGATTATCACGTATATATAATGCTTTTCTTGCTAAGTGTATTGTACCAATCCGGGAAATAATTTCCAATGTGTTTTAGAAACATGTAAAGTCTGAACAAAATCATTGTCCCTTATGGTCAATTTTAAGCAATCCATTACTGCAAGTGTATGTAGGTGTATTAGCTGGCAGCTCAGTTCTGTAAGAAAAGTTGTGTTTCACTCCTATACAGTTTTATATGACTTTTCAACACGATGAGACCTAAACATTGAAGTCATTGCAGATTCTTTCTGTTATACGATTCGCTACTTGTAATCGTCAAATCTATAATACATCTGACCCATGGGGTTAAGAGTTCAAAGGGTTAATTTTTTATGGCCACGATTGAAACGAAATCCACAACAAACTTGGCATACTTGGGTTTTATTTGTATTCACAGTATAAAACTTTTTATTATTTTTGAAGAGTTAGCTAGTTTTCTACAACCGTATTATATCACTCATAAACACCAACATAGGTAAGGAAATATTTTTAAAAAACATACTATTTTACTGCATGAGCTTAGTAAAATTATATAATTACATTATTTGGATTAAAATATCAAACTAAAATATAATAACAATATTATAGTTATATGAGGAAAAAGCAACAGGACCGCTGAAATACTTTTTCATTGTGAAATATTAAAATAAAAATACTAAAAATATTTTCTTTTTATAAAATGCATTATATTATCTTTCATTCTATAAAGTACATTATGTTATCTCTCATTCTTTGAAATACACTATGCTATATTTATTAATTACACTATATTATCTTTCATTCTATAAAATACATTATGTTATCTCTCATTCTATAACATACACTATGCTATATTTATTAATTTATTAATTGTAGGTGTAAGACCAAACTGTCTCGAAAAAACTACTATAACAGTGGTTCCTTGTAGTAGTTGGAGTTTGGTGTTGTTAGAACACTTTTTAAAATATTTTACATTATGGTTGGATGTCATGAAAACAAAAGAACTGAAAATACCAAACTTGTGTTATTGTATTTAGCTTTAACATGAAAAATATAATTTAATTTACGTGATTGGCAGACTGTGATGATTCAGATAACACCTCTGTTACTTGAGCCAGCCTACAAAGAAATGTGGTGACCAATGATAGTTTTGAAAATGAATAAGAGGCGGGATTAATGTTTATCTACTTAAATATATCAGTTAAAGGTTTTTAAGCTGCACCAATTGCTACATCGCTTTAATCGCAAAATGTTTTTTAGCCATTTCCCTGTAATTCACATAATTAATATGTATACATTTTTGTTTATTTCGTTTTTCATCATATTCTTTAGGTGAGACAGTGTATTAAGCACATAATTTATGCTTGTCTTCCAACTTCTAAAATTACAGCCGGAAAGTTAAAATATTTTGAAGCATGAATTATTTTTTAGACTCCATAATCTAATTACTTTAACAGCAGATTAAGAAAGAAATGAAAAAAACAAGATATTTAGGAGCAGTTATGAAACAAGTGTAAGAAATAAGTTCCAAAAACTACTTGAACTTGTAAATAATAGCTTGGGAAGTTATTGTTGTGTGCTACACAATAGTTGTATTTCATTTAAGATTGGCATTGATTTCTTTGAGTCAGTCCAATCTAATGAACTAGCAATAAAATAAAAATAAAACACTAGCAGAAAATTCAGAGATATTTTAAGATAAGTAGAACATAAATAAAATAACAAATCCTTAATATTAGTGGTAGTGGATCTGAATTGTTCATTAGTTCTGTTTTTTACATATCGTATGTTCTACCGTAGCTTTTACACCACATTATGGGGTTGCTATACGACGTTGTAATCTTTTCCTTGAAATTCTAATGTAAGTTTTGTCGTATTATAAGAATTAATTATCTAACGATAGTTGAAATTAATTTTGTGATTTTTTTGTTTGTATTTAACTGATTTTCCATAATATTACTAAGTTACTAAAGAAGTGAAGACCGAGAGAAATCCAAACCCTATTTTGGAGGGTAAAGGAATGGTGGGTCATAAATTTGGACAAAATTTGACAGATTTCCTGCAATAGGGAGTCTTCTTATTTATTTATTTATTTGTCTGAATGATGTAACTTAAGAACAATTACCAAATCTGAAACGTTAACTGTTATTAAATTGTGCAAAAAAAATATTATCTTAGATCACAAATTTTATTCAATACACATATGTTATTTGAGAGTTTAACTATAAGTTTTTAGTTGTGTTAGATGCCGTCCGGAACTGTGTGATTTAAACGTGATTAAAGTTGTGAAAATGGAATAGCCAAAAGTGTGAAAACTACAGGAGCAGCTGTAAATGTTAACAGGCTATAATGTGCTGGAAATTTTTATTTTGTCACTACCATTCGCATACAATCATTGTATATTAGAATACACATGCAGCTATAGAAGTAAAGGAGCGTTGTTGTCACCATGTAAAGAAAGTATCGGCAGTACGTCAACCACCGCCGGTTCTGTAGTAGTCGTGTTTTCTGACAGGAGTGTGACCAATTTAAGTTCATGAACAAAACTCTGGTGGTTTCACATTTCTGGCCATCGATTCGGACTTTGTTCTGACTTGTCAACAGTTCATGAACAGTGATTTTCACGTCTTTGTACAGAAGATGTCAGGAAACGTAGTTTGTCATCGAAGGAAAAGCTCTAAATACCGTCCACGACTAAAGCTCAGCCGCTTTCATGCCGGCACTTGCTGCGTCCATAACGGAGCGTTCGTGTTCGCGTTCCGGAAGAACTAGCCGCTGAAGAGAAACTCACTCCCTTTAAAATATTGTATGACTTCATTCAGTAAATCCCTGCTGTTTGCCAGAAGGGAACAATAAGACCTAATTGACAAAAGAAAAAAATCGTAAGGGAAACCGTTTTGCTCGCACTTCATGTCCCTTCTTATGCCCTCTCTAGTCCATTGTATATGAACATGGACCTTGTGTACTAATAAGGACATTTTGTTATACATGACAATAATGGCTCTCCTAGACAGATCACGACAAAAGTATTAGTAAGAAAGACCTTTCAATCAAAAGACTTGTAATCGTATACATGGGCAAATCAAACTGCTCGTCTCCATAAGAGCATAGCAATAAGTCTATACTGCTAAAATATAGAAGTAAAGTAGCCATTTTTCGGCCTTGATATGCCTATCACCACGTTCTAAACAGTAAACCCTACAAGAAGAAATCATAAAGTCCCAAGTTCACAGCTAAACTATTGGCATTTAGAAGAAGGTATTTTATAAAATCGTTTAACTGCAGAAGTTTTATATAATCTAAGAATTTTCATGTATAATGTGTTAAAATTTCCAAAATGTCACATAAAGTCCCAAGTTCACAGCTAAACTATTGGCATTTAGAAGAAGGTCTTTATAAAATCGTTTAACTGCAGAAGTTTTATATAATCTAAGAATTTTCATGTATAATGTGTTAAAATTTCCAAAATGTCAACTGCAATTTAATATCGTTAATTGAAACGTATCATCTAAATACAATGAATCTCAAGCACGTGAAATAGAAGTAAACTATGAGTTTTCCTTTCATTGAGGATCATATGGAAATTCATATGTATACATTAATTTACACACGGTCCGTCGAAGTATGTATTCACACACACATATATATATATATGCATATGATGTAAAATTGCCCATATTTTTCAAAGAACATTTTGTACTCAATATGTTATTATTCTTTCTTAAAGCTAGACCTAACCTGCTCCGTTTTCCTATTTTACTTTGTGTGCAATTTATACTATTTTTCTACTAAAACTTCAGTAAATCACAACAACGATAACGTGAAGTAAACTCCTATAGTGAGTAGCTGATATCTATACAGTACAGAGAACAGTGTTGAATTATAATGTAATGGATATTTGTTTTCATAATTTCGATATCATGACGAAAAAAAAATATCTTAACGTAAACCTAAAAAAATCTGTAAACGCTAAACCTTTCTTGAAAACAATTTCGCGCGCCTTAGAAATTTGCGTCGCAATTCTTTTTAAATCCAGCATCGAAACTCTAAACGTAACCTACCTCCTCCTTACGAAAAATATTTTTCGGGTAGTAAACTAGAAAAGCCTTTTTAGAACTCATTATCAGCTTTGCAATTCACCGTGTATGTTAATTTCGCTATGATTTTGAGCAATACAAGCGACTCTAGCCTATTTAATTATTCTGAATCAAAATTAATTTGAGTACAAACTGAGAAAAGGGGAAAATAAATGTTATCATAAGTGAAGTGATGAATTTCTAACGACACTGGCGATGTGAGACCACTAAAGTACATCATTAAAGAAACGTTAAATATAGAACATTCGGCGGAATCCGAGCCTCCAATCCTGCTTATCTGGCAGAAGCCTCCGTTAACTAAGATACTACGTATCCAATGAACGATAACTAGAATCGCATGTTTGAATCCCGCCCAGTCTTAGTTTTTAGGTACACAGTAAACAGACAGACACAATTGATCATTACAACAAGATTCAAAAAGCTAGTTGCGTCTAAAAACAAATCCTCATTTTGATTAATCAACTAACTATTTCTACAAACTACGTAATTAATCAACCAACTATTTCTACAAACTACTTAATTAATCAACCAACTATTTCTACAAACTACGTAATTAATCAACCAACTATTTCTACAAACTACTTAATTAATCAACCAACTATTTCTACAAACTACGTATTTATCTGTGC
>NW_013666170.1:234659-236883 GCF_000517525.1 Limulus polyphemus | reverse complement strand
AATTGGCGGTGGGTGGTGATGACTAGCTGCCTTCCCTCTAGTCTTACACTGCTAAATTAGGGACGGCTAGCGCAGATAGCCCTCGTGTAGCTTTTCGAGAAATTAAAAACACCCAACCAATTCTCGTACATCCCCCGGCGAGACAGCGGTAAATCTACGAACTTACAACGATAAATTCGAGTTCGATTCCCCGTGGTGGACACAGCAAATAACCATCTCATACTTCAACTTTTCTGTAGTAAATATCTTTATCATAACTTACAATACCTTGCTAACCTAAAAATAAACTAACATAATCAAAAATATTCCAACGTAAAAACAGATTACTAATGGAAGTTACAGCTCGATATTCCGGATGGTCGTAGTTTCGAAAGGTCGATATTCCGGATGGTCGTAGTTTCGAAAGGTCGATATTTCGAAAATTGAACGTCAAAGCAATTACTCGTGTAGGCCTAATGTACATTCAATTTGTTATATTACATAAACGGCAGTAGCTGTATAATGTTATATTAGGGAAATAAACCGATAACATTTTGAAGTATATCTGTAATCATTCCAGAGACCTATATTACTGTTACCCGTAATTAAAACTTTCTAATATTTTGAAAAATTATTTCAAAATTCAAACAATATTATAATAATAATAATATTATATAAACAGAATTAAATAGTTGATTAACAATAAGAAGAAGAAAACAAACTCCAGAATTAGTGTCCCCTAACAACAACTCGGCTTTATACTACAAGAGATGTTATTTTTTGTTCAATGAAACTTAAGCAACCGGAGCTTAACTACGCCTAGGTGAAACTATAGAACCATTTAGGTCATTTAAGGAAAGCAGTCGGTTCTTTTACTTTGCAGTTGCAATTCATATACCTGTATACCCATCAGTTATCCATATAAGGACACAAATATACCCTGAAAAAAGAACTTCCCATGGTGTTTCTTTCACTAGAAACACCATGCTATAAATGCGCATGTTACTATCCCGGATTCTTCCCTCAATCTTTTATGTAGTTTTTATATGCAAACCAAAATATACACGTGCCAAAAACAAGCAGCATATATTCATGTGTTTATAAACACGTTAAAGTACCACTAAAAAAAATAAAAACTAAGGCTCTCGCGTACTGAACAAAAGAATGAGTGTTGTCATGGTAACTTGCCTTATTCGTGTAACACAGACTAGCTTAGTGCAGTAGGATTAGAATGAGAAATTTGAGTGATTAAAAGGGGAGATGATTGTTATAATATACATAATCACATCAGAGATAATGTAAGAAATATGTTTTGAATTATTTCAAGCTGTTTCTTGCATATCAAAAGACTTCCTTTAGTAATCAACGCTCTAGTGTACGCTATGGTTTCAGGTCACGATACTATCCCTAAAGCTGAAAAGTTTATCCCTTCCGCTAATAAAATAAAGTCACGTGCTTTTAGATAATGGATCTGTAATAGTCACTATAGTAACGTATTTAAAAATTAAGTCATGGCAATACTAGTGTCGCCGCAGTCACGAAGAAGTCTAAATTAGGGTTAAAGGGTGGTATAATTTCGTGATGCAAAACTCTTTGTTCTTTGAAGGGCAAGTACAAATACATGTCATCATAACAGTATTTTACCATCACTTTCTAGTGCTGGTATACGGTATATCTTATCTATATGAGATTTTACTACACGTGAATAAGTACGAAAAGTCTCCTTTACTATTTATTGTCAAGTTGTTATTAGCGCTAATACTGTGGATCAATAACCATTTCGTAGATAATTCATCGTCAAGAATTTTTTTTCTTATTATTAACCTCTGGAAATACTTCAACACTAATGAAACATATTTAAGTTCAATACTTTACTTAAATAATGTGCAGAAGATTTAACGCTAAGATAATTTTGTAGATAATAAGATAAATTAATAAGTTATAAAATAATAGCACACTCATGAATAAAGCGACCTATTTATGATATAGTGTACTTATAAACAGATCTCTCTCTCAAAACATCATGTTAATAAATGAGCACATTACCGCCCAATATGGTTATTATCCATAGAAACCAAAAAATACACTTGTTAAACATATTATTTAGATACAATTTCCTTCTTTCACGTTTTAGGTGATTTTTGTAATGAATCCAATAAGTAATATCTGGTATGTTTTCTAATCTAACGAAAGTAATGTGTTAGGACTAACTGTTTAGTTCGGAAAATACTCTTCTGGGTACTTG
>NW_013666170.1:228962-233659 GCF_000517525.1 Limulus polyphemus | reverse complement strand
ACTGGGGGGCCTTTTCTGAGTATGGACCTCGACATTGTTTAAAGGCTAATTCAATAGAAATAACATCTAATATGTATTTACTTTAAATTAAACCTTTATTTAGGAGCAATATAAAGATTTGAAACAGTTATTTGTATCATAATAGACTTATTTCTGTACAACGTTTCGTCTCTAACATGCTCGCCCTTTCAGCCGTGGGGTCGTTATAATGTAACGGTCAATCTCACTATTCGTTGGTAAAAGAGTAGCCCAAGAGTTGGTGGTGGATGGTGATGACTAGCTGCCTTCCCTCTAGTCTTACACTGCTAAATTAGGGACGGCTAGCGCAGATAGCCCTCGTGTAGCTTTGCGCGAAATTCAAAACAAACAAACAAACAATCCCTATTTATGACATACCAGAGACATTGTTAAGCAGTTTGTTTGTTTTGAAGTTAAGCACAAAGTTACACAATGGGCTATCTGTGCTCTGCCCACCACGGTTATCGAAACCAGGTTTCTAGCGTTGTAAGTTCGCAGACATATAAACTAACAGAAACTTTTAATTTTTTTTGTTTTGCGTTTTTTCCAAGCGCAAAACGCCCCCCCCCAATGGCTCAGCGGTATGTTTGCGGACCTACAACGCTAGAAGCAGAGTTTCGATACCTGTGGTGGGCAGAGCACAGATATCCCTTTTTGTAGCTTTGACTTAATTACAAACAAACTAACTAAGCGCAAAGCTGCAAAATGCGATATCTACGCTGAACCCACCCCAGAGATCGAATTATGAATTTTTGTGTTATAAGCTCTCAAGTTGGCCCGGCATGGTCAGGTGTGGTTAGGGTGCTCGACTCGTAATCTGAGGGTCGCGGGTTCGAATCCCCGTCATACCAAACATGCCAACCTCCGCTTTTGCCTGGTCCCAAGTCCAGGATGAGAAAGGGGGGAGGGTTGAGCGCGGGGCTAGCAACTCCACTCCGTAAAAACCAACCTGCTACAAGTAACTGCAAAAACACCTTCCGTTGGCGAGGTGTTGTTGCGGCCCTATGCTCCACTGGGAGTTTACAGGAATAAAAAGAAAAAGAAAAACTCTCAAGCTTACTACTGAGCCTAAATGCTGTAAACAATTATGGCTCAAGGGATGATCAGTTTTGTGAAACATTATTTGCATATACGACATTATAATATTTAATAGACTTCACTGAACCACAACATTGGAAAGCAAAGCAAGTTATTCCGGAAAGTTACACCAATTTGTACAGCTTTACTTGAACCTAAAAGTTTCTATCTAAATTTTTACATGAATCTAGAAAGATTTAGGAAATTTTCAAAACAAATGATCATACGATCTATGTAGGTCTATGTACACGTGCATGTAAGTAGTCCAAAAGCATTGGATCAGACAGAAGTTATTTACTGCTTGCGTGATAAAACTCATCAAGAACGCTAAGCTACCAAGAACTTGAATTCATGTCTTTTTTTAACCACCAAGTTATTAATGGCATTTCTTAAACGAATAGGCAATTCTCGTTTATAGAGCACGGTCTTTTAATATAGGAACGAAAATAGCTGGTTATCTGACCTGAACTGGAGATACACGCAATCAATTAATTGGTCAGGAAAGATCTTTTTACAGAATGACCTAAAGAGGGCGTTTCGTTTCACAGCTGTAAGCTGCTTTTCTGTGTAGTAATTAACTTGTGAGTAGTTGTAATTTCAATTTTATAACATGAATACTATCCTGTGGCGGTTCTAAGATATAAATGGCGAAAAAATAGGCCATTACGAAGAGGTCTTTTTATGTCATATGTCACAAGACGAGTTATAATGTACAAGAATCTTTTCTCACAAATTTTTACCTGTCACTAATCTGATTCATACTTTGAACTTGTTTAACACTAAAAGACGTTAATTATTTTCTTAATGAAAACCATTCTTTGCGTCCAGAAATCCTGCATAAAACAAGGTAACTTTCAATCTATTCTATAAACCCCAACTAATTTTCAAAACTATTCACAAAATTTCAGACAAGTGAAAAGTTATAAGCTTATTTAAAACTCTTATTTGTATACTTTAGCCCGTATATTCCATAGTTATAAGCTATCTACATCTGAATTTTCGTTCTCATTTTAACAGAGCCGTTCGATGGGTATAGTGCGAGCGGTGCGTTAGCACAAGGCGAGAACTCGAAGGGGGCGCCGATTGATTAACAAAGTGAACTAACGGGTTGGAGGCGCCAAATATATACGTCACACAGAGTGCCATCTAACATCTATATGGCACTGCATATAAATCATATATTGTACTTTTTTCCTTCTGTGTTTTCTACAGTTTGCCTGTTCTACTGTCAGTCTTTCTTTGTATATATTTATTCAACAAAGAACAAAACTTAAAGTTAGGTTGCAAACTACAGAGTGTGATGAGAACGAAAAAGTACTCCGTACTAGAAGAGGTGTTTGTAGATATAAGGCACACATAGCGGCTTGGATACACTGTATGTGAAAATTAACTTAAATTTATAAACCTCACATGCGACATGAAAAACGACATCTAAATTCATGGTGGCAGATTTGAGTGTGAAGCCCATAAGTTCCCATAATTAAATTATCTTTCACTGTCTGCAGGATTTGAGGGACAATGACTGCTGTTAATGAAACACAACAGACATTTAAAAACACGTTATTAAAAACATAGCACTAAGAGAAATACACAGAACTTGTCTTCTGGAGAGCAGTGAAGTGCCAGCTTTGAAAATGGTCGCTTTTAGCTGTAAAAACAGCATAATGAAACTTCGGTCAAATGCAAACTACTGTGTAGAAAAGTATTATCCTGATCATTGTTATGTTAAAAAATGGAACTCGTTTATATAAACTATTTTGAATAACAACGCTTACTAACTAACACCCATGCGCTAGTCACACCTGTAAACAAATATATTTCCTTAATTAAAAATTACTGAGTTGCAAAAAGAAACATGTTACCTGGAATTAATACTCCCCACTTCTACTCCTAATCCATATTTTCATTCCAAAAATGCTCTCCAGATGCTCAGCGGTAACTTTTCAGGCTTACGACGCTAAAATTTCAATTTTGATACTGTGGTGGGCAGAGCACAGATAACCCATCATGTAGCTTTGTACTAAACAACCACCAAAACAAATTATTCCAGAAATGAGGTTTTGTGAATAGAGGTGTCTTTGGATAGATGTCTTTGTTGTTCGACATGTCTTAATGCTCTGAGAAGTAAAAGCTAATATTCAAATGAGAAACTGTCTTATTGCCGTTTTTTTATTCAAAAAAGAAAATTAAGTATTTTTACACTCTATCTAAATTATTTTAAATATTTTTTATATGCTTAACGTGTTAAATATGACTTGAAACGTTAGTGGTATTAATTTTCTGATACGTTATAAGCCGAATGTTCTTAATTAATGTACTTTCCGTTGAAATAACTTCAAATAACGGTTGGAAATTTCTATACCGTATTTCCTATTAAGGAGTTGATTCATCGTGTGTGTGTAACAGTGTGTACGTGTGAAACTCTTAGATTAATTAATTTTACAAGAATTTGGAATAGCAGATCGAAATAGCTAAGTTTATGGATTACATATTAAATACCTGTAGAAAAACTGTGCTCTGAATATTAATAAATAATTTTATATGTTCTTACTTTTTACTTATCCGACAGTATATTTATGGATATCGCTATGTGAATTACCAATTGCATGATGTATATATATATTATAAAACATGAAATTAAATCGCTATCTTAGTAGTAGTTCTAATTCTAGAAAAGAAAACCATTTCAAATCTATATGAATGGAAAATTGTTCTTAGAAATACGTGTGAAATCATGTATATAATGTGCAAACGAAATCCTTGTGATCACTTATACAGTAATAATATTGAATGTGCAAACGAAATCCTTGTGATCACTTATACAGTAATAACATTGAATGTGTAAACGAAATCCTTGTGATCACTTATATAGTAATAACATTGAATGTGCAAACGAAATCCTTGTTATCACTTATACAGTAATAACATTGAATGTGCAAACGAAATCCTTGTTATCACTTATACAGTAATAACATTGCAAATAAATCAAGAAAATAATCTCATTTTACAGGATAAGTAAAATATTCACTCTTGAAAGAAGGAAGCACCAGCAAATTATATACGCGTTTCGACCACTATTAGTTATTCTTATAACTGTATCTAGTTCATAATAAACACAAGACACAAAATACTTCTCAGGTTATTCAAAAGTGTGAAAAACAACGACAACAAAAACATCCACCTAATAAAAAATGTTCCAACTGTAAACGACGTTTATGATTGGCTAACTCCAAGACCCAGTTTTTCTTTTAACTATTTCTACAACTGTTATGACATCATGAAAATTTTTATCAAAGATTTACGTATCCTTCCTACTTATGAATAAAGCGGAGACACAATTGTAAATTCAAATCTACCGTGTTTTTCGATGTGTAAGACGCACTTTTTTACCCCAAAATGTGATGTCAAAATCTGCTTGCGTCCTATACACCGAAGGTATGAATAATATATATGTATATATACAATATACACAAGCCATGTGTAGATATATTTAAATAGGCGTGCATAGTTTAGTTCAATTGAATGTGTTATTTATAATAATAGTAGTTTTTTTTTTCTTTTAAAAACATAACTATTTATAATGCTCCCTAAATAATAAAAAA
>NW_013666170.1:200072-227992 GCF_000517525.1 Limulus polyphemus | reverse complement strand
CAATAAAAATATTTCAAATGCGATTGTAGCTTTTTTTCCCCAAAAAACTGTCTTCAATATAAGGGTGCGTCTTATATTCCTAAAAATACGGTAACTTCTGGTAATATGTATAAATCTAATTGCAGAACGTAGTTTGGTTATATATACGTAAGGAAATTTTACTAGTAGGTCTTAATTTCACATATACATACGAATAATACAAATTATTCGTGTTATATCAAGTTATTTTCTGATAAATATTTAACTCTGAATCTAATTTATTCTATAGATTGTCATTCTACTGAGCCTGTAGACTTGATACCTAAGATTCGGTTCTGTGTATGCTTACAACCACGTACTTCAAGCCAGCTCAGCAACTAAACAAAACGTATAACTATCAATTATTAATGGATAATTAAAGCAATAAATAATCGAAGATTATATATCTTTTTTAGGTATTATGTTTTGTTACTTAATTAGCAAAACATCTGATACGTATAACTGGGTAATATTCCAGTATAACTTTATGTTATAGCTGGGTAATATCACAGTAGAATTTTCTGCTGTAACTGGGTGATATCACGATAGAACTTTCTGCTATAATTGGGAATATCACAGTAGATATTTCTGCTATAACTGGGTAATATCACAATTGAACTTTCTGCTATGACTGGGTAATATCACAGTAGAACGTTATGTTATAACTGGGTAATATCACAGTAGAGCTTTCAGCTGTAACTGGGTATTATCACAGTATAAATTTCTGCTATAACTGGGTAATATCGCAACATAACGTTTGTTATAGCTAGGTAATATCCCAGTATAGCTTTCTGCTATAACTAGGTGATATCGCAACACAACTTTTTGTTGTAACTGGAAAATATCGCTGTAGAACTATCGTTATAACTGGGTAATATTACAGTAGAACTTTCTGTTATAGCTGGGTAATGTCACGGGAGAACTTTCTGATATAACTGGGTAATATCACAATACAAATTTCTGCTATAACTAGGTGATATCGCAACACAACTTTTTGTTGTAACTGGAAAATATCGCTGTAGAACTATCGTTATAACTGGGTAATATCACACGGTAGGAAAAAACGTAGTTTGTGCTATATGTGATCACACAGGTTTAATAGTTTGTTCATGTGTCAGTATTTTGGGGTCAACCATTTCAAATCATTGCGAAATACATTCAACACAATACTTATATACTTCTCAATTTATAAACACTTTGCTCAAAGTAATGTAGATTATATGTCAATAACTATTTTCTAGAGGTATAGCACAAAATGATTTTACTGTTTCATACAAATATCACCTCATTTGGGAAAGAAATAAAATACTCTTTCATGATATGACAGTAGGTTATATTCTTGCCATTAGCCTGTTCAATTCTTACAGTGTTCATACTACGCTCTTAGCAAAATTATGAATATTCAGATTTCTTAAAACATTTTGTAATGATTAACACCTGAACATGAGATATATTATTGTAGGGTCAAATATTAATCATTTGTTGAGCCCATTGAATCTTTATTTTATTGAAAATCATTATCATTAGAATATCGTAGAGTCAAATATTAATCATTTGTTGAGCCCATTGAATCTTTATTTTATTGAAAATCATTATCATTAGAATATCGTAGAGTCAAATATTAATCATTTGTAAATTCCATTGAATCTTTATTTTATTGAAAATCATTATCATTAGAATATCGTAGAGTCAAATATTAATCATTTGTAGAGTTCATTGAATCTTTATTTTATTGAAAATCATTATCATTAGAATATCGTTGAGTCAAATATTAATCATTTGTAAAGTCCATTGAATCTTTATCTTATTAAAAGCATTATCATTAAGAATATCGTACACAAGAATACCCAATGTTATCAATTAAAATACTCTCTTCCCAAATATTTTAGATTTATTTCCCTCAAAATAATAGCTAGTTTTATATTAATTTTGTTTTGACCCTGAAGTCGCTGCTTATTTGTGTACATCAAAATCAAAGTTGTTTCATTTCTGCAGTGTTTGTTTTTATGTTGATGTAAAATAAACTACGAATTTTTATCCTTTTTTTTTACATGTCTCTAATACAGTCGATTATCTTTCTGTCTTTCTGCTTGAATGTATGTGTGTGTGTGTATATATGTTGTGTTATTCTTTAACTACGTTATTTATGTTGATGAAAGGTGAGATTTGTAAGAAAGTTGACAGATCCACGTAACTGAAAACAGAAACTTTAAATGTTCATATTCCACTATTTCTGAGTTATCATTTTTAGTCGTTAAAGAATAAACTATTATTGCTTTTCTTGCTTACATGTATATATATATGTATGTTCAGAATCGTCATATAACTCTTTGTTTTCCACTTACTTGTATCGCTCTGTCTTTTCCTTTTCCTAGCAACCAACATAATAAAGGATATATGGTTGCTAGGTAACAATCCACAGGTGAGCGAATAAGAAATTTCCTCTTTTCTATTTGGATGGTTGCAATGACTATAAATTAGGTGTTTATAGACTTTCTAATTATACTTTTGTGCTGCGGGAGAAAGAGGACAAGTCAAGTTATAAGCGATTTACACCAAAGATGACCACTCTTTCTGCACGCTCTAACTTCTATTATCAAAACAAAGTAAACCGCACTCGTTTGAGCCATCAGGGCTGTATCACAGTTAAAGGCTCAAGACCAGGCTAATTGCCAACGGCGGATGTTTTTAATCCATTTCCCGTCGTAAATGTCAACTCGCTATACGCTTGATGGAACAAGTCCTTTCTCTTTTAAAACGTTATACCAATTCAAACACAAAGCATTTGTTGGCAATCTACGAAAATTAAGCCAAATATATTTTTCGCATTGCATTTCAAAATAACACGAGTAATTATTCACAGTTGCATGGATAGTGTGTTTATTGCCATCTGCTTGTTTCGGCTCTCCCATACAGTCAGAGCAGAACTACCGAATTTCTAACACTTAGTGTGATTCAAAATCATTTAACTGGGATAACTTGCAAGAAGAAAACATGTTATATTTGATAATTAGATATTGATATAGGTTAAATTATACAACTCTGCTTCTGCAATGAAACTATTGAAGGAAATACATTTTCCTATTTCAGTTCCATAACATTTCAAAGAAGTCAAACGTTAAACCAAACAAGGACTCGAACCATGGAAATGTTTGAACCATCTGAGCTATTAAGGTTTCAACAAAAATCATCTACAATTAGAAGGTTTTTTCTCAATTACCAGTAGCTCCTCAGAGGTTCAGCGGTAAGTCTGAGGGCTTATAATGGTGGGCGCAACACAGATAGCCAATAATGTAGCTTTGTTCTTAACAACAACAAAAAAAGTTAAAACGAACAAAAAAATAGTTAGTAGAAACTAGGTTCCAACCTCGCTCAGTCTTAGTTTCACTTCTCTATAAAAACACAAAACTGCTAACGGCAATCCTCGGTAAACTAATTCAATTACAAATTTCATTTGGATACACGCAGTTCAACAAATCAATGTATAATAAACTGGTTTTTAAGTTTTAAAGATCGATTATCCTAGCTTAAGACTACTGGTAGTTATTTCCTAAACAAGTGATAATTTTACCACAACGCGGACACATAGTTTTGGGTAGGATATGTAGTATATCTACGTATATTTATTACTTTTTATTATTTATAATTCTATTTTTAATGTTTGTTCTTCTAATATAAGGATTTTTCTTCATAATTTTACTGTTATTTTTTATCATAAATATTACCTCACATTCTTAGCTCAGTTTATGGGTTTAGGATTAACATAAATCTACCAAGCTGGCCGAACGACCTGCCCTCTATCTTCCTTTAAGTGTTTGACATTTCGGGGAATTTAAAACACTAACGCTCGTTACGTGAAGATGTATGTCAAATCCTCAATTAAATACTATGTACTTAATAAAAATCAGCAGAAACAACGGTAGAACACTATGTAATCGCCATAGACATATTTATGAAAGTCCCACCAAACATGCTCGTCGTTTCAGCCGTGGGGGCGTTATAATGTGACTGTCAATCTCACTATTCGTTGGTAAAAGAGAAGCCCAAGAGTTGGCGGTGGGTGGTGATGACTAGCTGCCTTCCCTGTAGTCTTCCACTGCTAAATTAGGGACGGCTAGTGCAGATAGCCCTCGTGTAGCTTTGCGCGAAATCCATGACAAACAAACAAACAATCTATTTGGATATTATTTGACCTTCGGCACCACAACTCTATCTGCATGTCATCCTTGTGAACTGTTTTCATACACTTGCATATTAATTTAAAACTTTTGGAACACTCTGTAATCACATTAAATATCCATTTAACAGTGTATGTTTGAATATAGGTTTAAAACTAAAAGTATCTGGAAACATTTCAGTGCTTTACGTTCTACTGAAAGGTACTTCAAGAAAGAAAATGAATTGATATGAAAAACGTAAACATTTTATTATTCATTTTATTACAAGTTACAGCTTTTACAGTAAGGAAGATTATTTTTTAGAACAGATACGACGTTTCGATTACTGTGCGATCATTTTCAAATACACAAGTTTTAACAGTAAAGAAGGTTTTAGTATTTAAATCAACATTCAATAATGTAGCAATGTATTTAGATTTTAGAATTGACAGTGATTACTTATGCAATACATATCAATCCGAGGGAATTGACAAAACAGAACAGAAAAAAACTAATAAAAAGTGAATAAATATACAAAAAACAGAATTTGTTATGAGAAATATTTGCATAATATTAGAAATGTGGGTTGTTTACATGTTGTGTGTCTTTATGTAGGTTGTTTACATGTTGTGTGTCTCTGTGTAGGTTGTTTACGTGTTGTATGTCTTTATGTAGGTTGTTTACATGTTATGTCTTTATGTAGGTTGTTTACATGTTATGTGTCTTTATGTAGGTTGTTTACATGTTGTGTGTCTCTATGTAGGTTGTTTACGTGTTGTATGTCTTTATGTAGGTTGTTTACATGTTGTATGTCTCTATGTAGGTTGTTTACATGTGTGTCTTTATGTAGGTTGGCTTTGAGAGATTATTTATTTGTGGTTAAACAGGAAAACTAACAAAAAGTGAATAAATATAAAAAAATGTGGAAGATTTTATGCGAAATATTTGCATACGATTAGAAATGTCTTGAGAAATAACGATCAAAGGCATATTGAGGTGTGCTTGGGTATTTGTTAATTGTGGAATTGTTTGATTTTATTAATAAAGCTTCTCTGATTTTTTTTCTGTTAATGTCAGGTTCATGTTTTAGTACTGTGATTTCTCTTCAGAAAAACTGTGGTCGTTTATGTTTATATGTAGATGGACTTGGGAAGGAGGTTTTTTGGTGTACTTTTAACCTATTCCGAAAAATAGAACAACCTATATAAAGACACACAACATGTAAACAACCTGCATAAAAACACACCATGTAAACAACCTACATAGAGACACACAACATGTAAACAATCTACATGAATACATAACATGTAAACAACCTACACAAAGACATACAACATGGAAACAACCTACATAGAGACATAAAACATGTAACCAACCTACATAGAGACACACAGCATGTAAACAACCTACATAAAAACACACATGTAAACAACCTACATAAAGACACAACATGTAAACAACCTACATAGAGACATACAACACGTAAACAATCTACATGAATACATAACATCTAAACAACCTACATAGAGACACATAACATGTAAACAACCTACACAAAGACATACAACATGGAAACAACCTACATAGAGACATAAAACATGTAAACAACCTACATAGAGACACACAGGATTTCCTTTTGTTTAATTTGCCAAGTTATTTCTTCAGCACAACACCATACAACGGTTTGTTTTGTTGGATAGTTTGGTGCTCTGATAAAATCTTTTATTTTAGCCTGAAAATTATTTATGAATTGTATGATCCTTCAACACTACGAATCCTTGTGGCCAGCTACACAAGAATTAATTTTCATAAACACTGTATTTTAGACAATAAATTGTTTGTTTGTTTGAAGTTAAGCACAAAGCTACACAATGGGCTATCTGTGCTCTGCCCACCACAGGTATCGAAATCCGGTTTCTAGTGTTGTAAGTCCGCAGACATAACGCTGTGCCACTGGAGGCAGACAATAAATCCCCGAATATTAAAATCAATAGTTTCGTTTCGAGTTTTCTTGCTGATTAAGTATCATTTTATTACAAGTTACATATTATGCCAAGGTTATTAGATATCAGAATAAAATCTTTGTTTCTTGTATGTTTTTTGTACTAGTTATACAAAGGAAGTCATGCTGCATGACTACACGCAACTGTATACGTTCTATTCTACGTGAATTGTGGAAGTGTATTTTTTTTTCAGTGAATTTACACCTGTTATACAAGCTAGCAATATATTACTTATGACCTCACGAATCCCTGTAAGAGTTGTTTAGTAATACATCTCAATTTTTTACTAGCCTGACAGATTATTCAAGTTTACATCCTGTGAGATTGCAAATTTTAGAATGTTTTTATAAGAGCTTAAAATAGTATACATATAACGACAACTAGTACGTAAGAAATGTGCCTTAACATTGTATTCATCTTCACTACGCTTGCGCTAATAATGTATTGTTTAAGATAGTATACATATAATGACAACTAGTACGTAAGATACAAATACGACAAAGGAATGGTAGAAGGATGTATTATAATCGCTTAAACGTAAAGAAGTAATACAATTACAATCTAATTTCAAAGGTGTTTTTGCGCTAATAATGCATTGTTTAAACGTAGTGAAGATGAGTACAATGTTAAGGCACATTTCTTAGTCCTTTTCTTAAAACGCTCTGGATTAGCTTTTTAAAACATGGACACAGCTCAGATAGCCCATTCTGTAGCTTTTGGTTAAACCATACAAAAAAAACTTAAAATATCCTAGCATAGCTACGTAATTCATATTTTACTACTTAAAAAACTCGTAACACGTAACGCTATTGAACTATGAGTAATACCAGTCTATTTTATTTGTCGAAAACATGACTCGGTATTCTGATGGATTAACTGGGTTTTTAGTTTTCGGAATTTACTGATATCTGTAGTCTATATAGTGATCTAAAAATGGTACGAATTACACTAAGTTCAACGAAACTCCCTCTGAACTGGCTGGGTCTTCAGGGAATTTTACTTGGTAGCTGGCAAACTTTTTTGTGTGTGTGTTAATCAATATTTAATGTTTGTTCTTTTATGAGCGTTATTTAGTTATTAGGAAGTTCTGTTTTGTTATCGGTATAAGGTCCAATTTAAAGGTTCCAATTTAAGTCGCTCAAAACCAATTGTATTCTTAGTGGATTTTACCTGGTAAACAGCAAGTGAACTTGCCTAACAGATTAGCCTAAATTTAAATGAATCCCTTGAACCCTGGAGGAGATTAACTCCTATGTAAGTTATTTGCATTATTTTACTCCTTAAACTACTTAAATAGTTAACCTAAGTTGAAATTAGTAAAGTAAGTAAAGTAAACTTGAAACTGTAATGATCTATAGTCTTCAGCGTATAATCTCAGGGAGCTTTTAACTTTTGCACTCCAATTTCTTTTTTTCCAGACCATTCAATAACATCCAAGTTTGGTGATCATTCGCTCTTCCGTTTTGAGGTATTTGTTGACATTAAAATCCAAGTTTGGGATCATTCGTCTTCCGTTTTGAGGTATTTTGTTGACATTAAAATCCAAGTTTGGTGATCATTCGATCTTCCGTTTTGTGGTATTTTATTGACATTAAAATCTAAGTTTGGTGATCATTCGTTCTTCCGTTTAAGGTATTTCGTTGGCATTAAAATCCAAGTTTGGGATCATTCGCTCTTCCGTTTTAAGGTATTTTGTTGATATAAGATAAACATTTTCTGGAACAATACTCATAATCTTACTCTCACAAGTTAGCTAAAAACCTTAGTAACCATTTCGTATCTTTATAAACCAACTTCTAAACAATTCTATTTTTTCTCTAAAGTGCTTAGTTAATTTTGTACAGATTTATAAAAGTGTCCTTTTATTTATCATCATGGTTTCGAAACACCCTTTTAGATAGATAGATATTTTTTATACTTTTTATTAAAAATACCAAGTTTGATACAAAAATAAGACAGTTATTAAAGCAAGAGGAAACATTTTATCCCTTACACTACTATATATCACTCTTATACCCACGTATAATTAATACATCTAAATAAATATTACACACATATTTAAAATGGATGGAAGTTTGAAGTCACTACACCTATTAGCAACTTAAAAACGATAACTTCAAAATGCTAAACGTACAGTTTTAAATACTTTCGTTGAAATAACCAACCCGTTGTTTTCCAAGTTTCATTCAGGCCATCAAATTATCTATTTACATATACGATATATAACATGCTTATCATTATTATATACATATATTTGTGTGTAAATCACACAGAAAAAAAATGCTAGAGGTAGAAATTTCACAATATTTTGATCTTAAACAAACCATCCACATTTCCGAAACCAGTTTTTGAAAGAGTTCTAAACTACACATTGTATTTAGTCCACATATAATCCGTGTTTTCCGTCTAGTAATGTAATTACATTTCATTTTTTCTTTAATTGTTTTAAGTTGCAAAATATGTTTTCGAATTGAGCACCAAATAACTTTATCAGATGCTAAGATAAAATAATAAAATTACATACCTCAATTAATTTGGAATTATTATCTTTTTTATACGAGTACAAATACAATAATCATATGATTCGCATGTTCATCCTAAAATAGTTGAACGTAATTTAACAATTATGTTTAATAAAAGTTTATTTGCAACACACGTATAATACACATGTCAGGTATTACCAGTTATTGTATTGTAATACGGAAACAATTAATTTTCAGTCAGGTATTTAGTGCCTCATGCTTACGACTCCAATATATATCTGCGTCACGTTTTTCGTCTAGACTTCTATATATTGTTCTTCCATACGGTTTTTGGTAACTTAAAATGGCAGTCATTCATAATGATATTAACATTTCATTTATTATTATTATTATCAAATTGCTGTACAAGTTTTTTAGTGTCCTGTTTTATTATTGGTGATTGTAAGCTAGATATATTACCTTGTTTATTTTTTGTTATATGTTTTACTGCTACTGGGTAATACAACAGAATCAACAATTTGTTGTAACCACAGTTACTAATCGGTTCATACGCTCTTCTCCTTCGTTATTATGTAAATGTGGCGACAAGATTAACCTACTATATTTACATTTATATTTTCTTTCTTGACTGCGATGTCTGATAGGGTTATCACATTATTTATCAAACATGGAAAATAATAAAACTGATGTTCTGTATTATCTAGTAAATAAGATTCCAAGAAAAGAGGTTCGTGAAGAAGTGCTTCAACAGAATATGAAAAGAGGTTCATGAAGAATTGCTTCAACAGAATATGAAAAGAGATTCATGAAGAAGTGCTTCAACCGAATAAGAAAATAAATTCATGAAGAAGTGCTTCAATAGAATAAGAAAAGAAGTTCATGAACAAGTGCTTCAACAGAATAAGAACAGAAGTTATGGAGTAGTGCTTCAACAATATAAGAAAAGAAGTTCATAAAGAAGTGCTTCAACAGAATAAGAAAAGAGGTTCATGAAGAAGTGATTCAACAGAATAATTTTAATTTTTCTTTTTAAAAGTAGAACCATAACAAAACCTAACTTTTCTCGTGGTCCTATATAATCCATTAAAAAAAGTCAAAACGCTGATATGTTTGTTTAAAAATAGCTTCAATTGTTATTCGAGCGTGCGAACTGGATGGTTTATATAATACACGTTCAGAATAATGAATCCTAAAACGGTTAGTTTACCATTCAGAGGCATAATGTTTAATCTACCTTGTTTGAAAAAGAAACATAAGGTATATCTATTTACCAGTGAACTTTCTCAAAATGAATAGTATGAAAGTATTTTGGAAGTTATTTATCAAAGTATAAGGAGCTTATAATACCTGAAATTTATGCAACCTATTACTACTGATAATTCGAATTAGAAGTAATGTATTTCTTTTAATGATAAAAAAGGTTATAAACTGTAATAAGCTTACAAATTTTTCTTTTACCTCATATCACTTTCTTTCCACCCATATCACAGAATTTCCTAAATGCACTCTAAATACTTATATTCGTGATTCGATATGAATAGTCTAGTTTATTTTCCATGCGCCAGAACATAAATCAAGATTTTGTTTTTTCATTGAACTTTGATTCAGAATATATTTTAAATTTCTTTATTGGGTTTTAATAATATTAAGTTATGTTCTTTTTCTAAAGTAATTATTTATACCGTCAGTAAAAGAAAAGAAAATTTGATATTGGTCTTAAGTAACTAATCTTAGGTAACTTAAATAATAAAGAAAATGTTTGCAGATAATGTAAATAAGAATTCACTTATCTTGAAAGGAATAACTGAAACTGAAACCTACCCAAGAACTGTATTGCAGATAATGTTTGTTTGTTTTTTTTACACTGTGTCAATCGCTCTTATAATATTCCAGCCAAAACCAAATTTTCTGTGAGAATAGATAGATAGACGATCTAAAATTAAATGATTTTTTTCAAATCTTATCTAAACTTATGGTTGATATAGTTGCAACATTAGTATTTTTCATCATTGTTCTTTTAAGCACAACTGTTTGACAACGTAAGTTCTCCAAAGAGCTTACGCTAATCTGAAATCAAAAGAAAGATTACGTAATCCCATCTGTATATATATACAGTTATACCTTCAGAAGGAAATCCATATATAAATCTAATACTTACCTTGATGTGCTCTTTTACGTTCATACAATACAAATGATTACAGTGTGATGCTATTTTATTTTAATAGCTTCTACAACTAGTAATCTTTATGAATCTCGCTGCAACTTTTAGCCATTCGCACGTGTTACGATATTCCGTCACTAAATAATAACCTCAAGTTACACGTTCTGCGAAAAGACAACACGTTTACGATTATAATACACAAGCTTAGAACTACTGTTTTATATGATACAGTTCATGAATACAGAATCGAAGGTACGTATCTTTGGAAGATTAGACTGAAAACAATACATACCTTCTACTAAACTACTCACCCCTGGTATCTTCCCATTCGTCTTAATGACTTCTTAAGTCCATGTTTTGTATCATACTCTTCTCGATTGCAGAGGTTGTAATCGCTAGGAGAGGATCGCCTAATAATAAGGCGCACGTAATAACAGACACAGCAGGATCCTTTAATGAAGCATAAACATTGAAACAATTGGTACTTCTTGTTCATCGAGCCTGGCTAGCCGAAAGTCTTACAATAGCCATAGAAACCAAGCTCAAACCATCTTAAAGATATGCGACTCATTCATTCGTTTGTGAACTAAGAAAAAAAGAAGGAAAGAGAGCAGGATAAATTACGTATGAATAGAGAGATTGAAGCACACGCTTCTACTATATCTCGACATTTTAAAGTTACTTGTTTTTTTGTTTTACATTTGCCCTGGGCCGCAGGAAATGTAGGGTAGGTATCGCTGTAAACTTACAAATAATCCACACAGTCATAAATAAACACCAGTTTAGTTTATACAACGATTTTAAATTGAATTTACGATTTTGGGAACTCACTGAACTGTCATAAACCAGGTATTTTTCGCTGTAAAATATGCTGTTGTTTTTCGTTGAATTTCATTTAAACTTTGTTTTTCACAGAACTGGAAAATGACATATAATTATCTGTCTGTATTATCAAGCTGTATTATCTTTTCTCAGGAGCTGCAGAAGAGAGATTTGTTTTGTAATGTAATAACATCTGAGCATTGTCAACAAAATAAATGGATGTTGTATTTTATAGAAAGATGTATCTAACTTAGAAATAAACCTAATTAATAACTTAATGATGACAAATAAAATTTTTACTATGTCGGTTTTTAACTTAATTTTGCCTCCCCCACCATATGCAATTAATGTTATCATGATCAAAGTATATCTATATTACTCCCCTGTATTAGATACAATGAGATATATGAGCATTTATTTCGTTGTTTTGTTCATTTTCTACCATCAAGTTTTACTTTAGATTAAAAATTAATTTACAGAATGATGTGGAAAAAAGCATTGTTTATTCTGAGAGAATATCTATCTACTTAGGTGATGTATATATATGCGTAGAGCTATACAAAGTCTATCTGCGCATGCATCGGGCGTAGCCTTGTGATTAACGTGCCGAACTATGGATTCGAGGCTCCATGATTCATGTCTTGTTGGGGCAAAATATCACTCGGCATTTTGAAGCCATGGGTGCGTTATAAAAGTGACGATCAAATCACACTATTTCGATAAGCGTAGCCTAAGAGCTGGCGATGATGGTGTTGACTAGCTGTCTTCCTTTTAGTGCATAAGTTCAAATTTAGAAGAGGATGGTGCAGATAGCCCTTGGATAGCTTTGCGTGATTATCAGAAACAACTAAATTATCAGTGCATAGTGTCCCCAATTTTAAAATGATGGAGAAGAAGAAAGGCAGCTAGTCAACATCACCACCGTCAACACTTGGGTTACTTATGTTAGGCCGATTTTGGCCGGATTTGATGGCTACTATTATGGCGCACCCATGGCCCCAAAGTCAGGATCCCGATTTTACAATACCAGGATGTGGACCACGAGTACTCACATTCACAGTCAGGTAATACTAACTTAAGGCCACATAAATCATTTTATTAATATGTTATTTTAATCACGGTTTGTAACTTTGAGCAAATTTTATTCCAAATAAAAGATATTTATATCATTACATTAGTTATTAACTAATAGTTATTGTTACAATTTAGAAAAAATATTATGTACACGTAAATAACACAATCCCTCAAGTAGAACATTTTTAATTCATCTGAAATGTGGTTTTGTTAATTCTCTTTGAACAGAAATAAAAAAGTAAAACTTTTTGTTTTTATCCAAAATATTTTAATAATGTTGAGGGAAAGGTGTTTGGAGTTGTGCCGAAACCTTCGCTACACCGGCTCAAATTTGGACACATTTTCTTGAAGCCGAAGACTTTGCTACACCCGCTCAAATTTGGACACATTTTCTTGAAGCCGAAGACTTTGCTACACCGGCTCAAATTTAGACACATTTTCTTGGAGCCGAAGACTTCGTTACACTGGCTCAAATTTGAACACATTCTTGAAACTTCGGTTTTTCAGTACTTATAATATTGATCGCTTAACAACGTATAAAAGTATATATGCTAGCTGTGAAGAGGACACTCCTGCTTTACAAAAGGATTTAAATTATTTAGGGTGTTGGGCAAGTAAATGATAGATGTGTTTCAATTATAATGCAAGATAATACATGTGGGTCACCATAATTTGAATTATAAGTATAATTTGCATGGGAATAACCTTAACAGTGTCATGAAAGAAAGGGATCTTGGTGTATTGGTTGATCAGTTTCTTAAGCTATCCAAGCAGTATACTGTTTTTAGTGGTAGGACAAATGGGATTTTAGGTTATTTCTACAGAAATATTGAATACAAGTCTAAAAGAAGTTATAATTTCATTGTATATGTCACTGGTTAGGCCACATTTTGAATATTGTGTTCAATCTTGGGCTTCCTTCTTACCTTAGGAAGGACATTGAATTGATGGAAAGAGTTCAGAGGAGGGGGTCACTAGAATGGTAACTGGGATGGAGAGGTTGTCATATCAGAAGAGGTGGAAATCTCTCAAATGGTTTCCTCTTGAAAAAGAAGAATTAGAAGGGAACTGATTGAGGTGTTTAAGATGGTAAAGGGAATTGATAATGTTGGTGCATCATATTTTTCATACTTAACAGTGAGAATAGTAAGACTAGTGGACACAAATATAAATTTTGGCAAGGTAGGAGTCATTTTTTTTTTTTAAAGGATGGTTGGCCACTGGAATGAGTTGCCTTCGGATGTTGTGGAGGCAGTAAATTTAAGTGAGTTTAAGAGAAAGCTTGCTAGCTATATGAATGATATGGGCTGGTTTTAAGATATTTTTAAATTTATAACAGTTCAGAGGATGTGACAGCCGAGATGGACCAATAGATCCCTTGTTGTCCCTAAACGTTATGTTATATTTTTTGCTGTAATGATACTCATTACCACTGTTATCATCAAATCAAGGATATTGCTATAAATTAATAAGTAAACGAAAAATTTATATTGTGTGTTCAAAGTGTTATAGTTGTTAAGATGTATCAGTAATTTGATTATCCGAGAGTTATGTTATCGGGTCATTGAGAAATTCTATTAAATGAGAAATAGCTTAATTATGTTAACAGAAACAAAGAATATTGAATTGAAGTCTTGTTCGAGATAATCTCTGCAGACAGTTTTTTATTTAATATATTTCTCTTTCAAGCACTTATATGTTTGATTACCATTACAAAATGTGATGGTTCTTGATAAATGATTTAGGCTGTGTGTTTATGATAAGGAGACAATAAACATGGGCTACAGCAGCCTACTGAAAAGTAGGATCTCATTCGTAAGATCTGTAACTTTGAAGGAAATTTTGTGTAGATCTCAGAACAACAATTTTGAGAGAAACAGTTGTAGCCAACGTTTGAGGGACTTTTGTTAGTCGTCTTCAGGTCTGTCTGTCAAAAGAAGAGTTCTCTTTTAGGTCCACGTCTTTATCTTATTAGTATAATTCTTCTTTATACAAATAGACCTGAAGATGAGTGACGAAAGTCACCCAAAACGTTGGCTTCTACTGCTTCTCTCACTACGCTATGGTTCTGAGATCCAAGATCTCAATTGGCTGTTTTATATTTATTTTATTTTTTGTTTCCTCAACAGATATGATCACTCTCAGAGATAATCAAAAACACATTACCGACTTACATCTGAAACCACTCCTAAAACTGCAGGTTATTAATTGTATAAAAGGACAAGAGTAATTTGTTTTGTTCTTGTTGTACTTTTGTGTACTATATACGAAGGGCTTAGTATGTTATAGTAAAAGTATTCTTAATGTGCAAATCAGGAATTCACGTAATATAAACTTGTGATGGAGCGGCATGCATCCAAAAACATTTCGGTATTATTTGGCGCTACTTAGATAGTGTGATACCCGAAATTAGGGAGGATATATCACAACCGTTTTCGACGCCAAATACTCAGAAACTCGGGTCATAAAAAACTTTTAGGTCGGGGATTTCAAATTTCCAAGACGGAGATATCTCTCGTATTTAATGACAATGGAAAGCAAAAGAATATGGTTGAACTTAAGGTACTAAGTCCATCCAGAAAGAGAGCTATACCCCAGTCATGGTAAGAAGTGTGGCTTCTTGTAACAGGTGATAATCCACGAACACGGTGGTCCACGTGCCTCAGGCAACATTATACAACACAATCAAGAAATATCTCCGACTAGAAAAGCGACACAAATTGTTTCTATAACATATCTGTTCAACCGTTGCATATTTCAAGGAGTTGGAGAATGAAACGGGTATTCATGCTATTCCGTACGAAGACATATCGGTCAAGTCACCTGACGTAACGCTTTTGGATTTCTATGTGTTGAGGCTAGATGGATTATTTAAACCCTTTAATGTGTGTTGGACATAACCTTACAGTCGTCAGATAGAGAATGTCTGGACGTGGCGACATGGACTGTAATGATCTGGTGAGGCTCCAAAAACCTTTTAGTATAATGTACCAGTCGATGGTTAACATTATTTACTCAAAGATAAACTAAGTTTGTTAGTTTTGAATAATTCCATATAGCTATAGTGAGATTATTAATTATTCTATGTCTTTGCTCTCTCTTATTTTTCGTTGGTTTATTGTATTCCTGATATTATAAAACTCTAGCCTCCGAGGCCTAAACTTCTGAAAGCTTATAACGCTTAAATTCGGGTTTCGATTCCTGTGGTGGGCACAACCTAGATAGCCCATTTGATAGCTTTGTGCTTAACTACAAACAAACATAAAACTTTAATACATTTAAAACATATTTCTAGTTTTAAGTGATACTCATGAGTTGTTTTAATCTGCAGTTTTCGACGTATCTTCAGCTTATTCATCTAGATTTTTTGAATTATTTTTAAAAGAAAAATATCTTAGAAAGTTTTATCATACTTGGAACACTTATAAGATTATAAAAGTGATAAATCACAATTAATGTGACTAGATTATCAAGGTTATAAACAAAGTTTGATGTTTCCTAGATAGTTTTAGGTATAGCTTTAACAACCTATGGAATGGACGTGATGTATAGTTCATAATAAACCTAAATAATTTTGAGAACAATCTAGTTTTATATATAATACACACCGTTTTTTACCGTTTTTTCTACCCAACAACTGTCGGTTACTGATCGACGATGTTTTCAGTTCGTTCTGTAGGCAGCTTTGTAATTGCTATGTCTCTCTACGCTTCTACTGCATAAGTACAAAATTTTGAAAAAACCGTTGTTTTGAGCTTAACAAAATTTCAGGCATGTCCTAGAGCAGAGAATGTTAGATCACGAATATATTATTATATGTCTTTATGAATTGTTGGTGACGCTCATGTCTAAACAATAACTTTATGCACATTATATCCCTACTCATACAGAGTTACTTACGAATATTACTCTATTCACAGGGTAGACACCAAAGACTTGCAACTACACTGTGTTGACTTCTATATGGTATTGCATATTTGTAATTACTCTTTAAGTCAAAACTGACTTGAAGGTAGTTTTACTTGTAAACATTTACACACAAAACACAGCATTTTAAAAGTACATTAACTCTTATAGAAAGAAACTTCTTAGTTATTGTTTTATTTGTTTCTGTGTAATTCACGAGGTTCTTTTTTAAGCAAACATTTTATTAGACTAAAAGCAACGTAAAGTATACAAAAGACTTGTAAACTAACATCAGCTTTTCGTATACATATTAACTTTTCTCAAAAAATGTACATTGTTATATTCTTAAAATGCAACTGCCTAATGTGGAATTATTACTTCCGTATTCAGCATGATCCAATGCAACACATAATTTAACTATCATTATGTTACGTAGCCCGATACTGAGTGAATTGACGCGCATTATCTGCCTTTGAGAAACATAATGTATTTCGTGCCTGAAACTTTTAAATAACAAGGCCATCTTACATTAAATTGGATTACTGATTATGGGTTACACAGAATACGTGGTAGAAGGCGTGAAACGTTACTATACCTAATACAGATCACATCTCTGACAGAGGATAGAAATGATAATCTAAGAAAAACAATAAAATAAGCTGATGTCTGTACAGTATACGCACACTAATTTATATGCATATACTCGGTGATTTCTAGAATAATAGAGTGGTGAATAAAAACCTGAAAAAAAGGCAGTTTTAGCAAAAGCTATATTTTTCAATTGTTGCATTATTGTTAAAACAAAGTGTTGTTTTTACCGTCAGTTTGTTGTCCTTGAATAATATACTAATAGATATGCTTGAAATTCGTATATTCTGCCGTTTCTTTACATCACTTTACATTAGATGCCTCTGTCGACAATCACAAAACATGGATTCTGCACGATGTATATGCAATGCAACAACTGTATAGCGAAACACACAACATGAAAAAAGCAGGAGTTGTAACCATCATCTTCTAATTTGAAATCCTATATACTTTGTTTAAGAAACATGAATTTCTAACTTATTATAACATTGTATAGTTTGAACTTATAGCGATTAAAGTAATCTACAAGTCTTAGTAAATTAAATCAATATTTACAGAGCATAGTGTTTCGCTATTATTGACTTAAGGTTTTATTGTTTCAGAATATGCACTACGTCACAAAATATGATGTTTTTACCTGTATATTATCATTGACTTCTGATAAGCTAATCATGATATATTGGGTTGTTAGTGGCCCTAGTCTAAAAATTGATTAACTTCCCTACCTCATAAAATTCCGTTTTATGATTTCTAAATTTCCTTATGTGGATGATTTATGAGGTGCAAGAGTTCTTGTTTTAATGATGCATTGTTTTAAGTGCACCTTCGTGAAGAACTGATCGCCATAAAACCAAATACATTTTTCTCATAGACAAATAGGCATTCCTCATTAGAAATTTTCACCATATAGTTCTCGAAGTGGCAGGTTAATAGGCTGACATGCATTTAAGTACATATTTACATGGTTTATCTACAGCTTGAAAGAAGATACACAGAAGAATATTATACTGACTTTGCAGACATTTTGGAAATAAGTAAATTAATATAAGCAATAATTAAAACTAAACACGAATTGCAATATCTTCAGTTGTTTATCCTTCAGTTATAGTTTCTGATGTTCTATACATATAGACGTGTGTTTCATTTTAAATACAGTTTGAGTTAAAAGATAAATTATGGGTGATCATACTCGATTCACCACAGTGTTAAGCCAGTAATGTACTAGTTAGTCTAGCAATTACAAAATCTTTAAAGAGTGAACTTCATTTTATATACGTTTTTAGATAAAATTAAGCAATGCATTATAAGGAATTTGCAACAGAATTCTTCAAACTTAAACTAAGAAGAAATTTATTTTCTTCGACCAAATGTTTTATGGATTGTTCCTGTGCATAGAAAATATAAGAAGTTTTAGAACCTTCAAAAAGAAAAAAAAAGCGTAAAACATGTGAAAATGGGTTACCATATATACAACATTTGAACGTAGAAATATATATATATATAAAGCTAGAGTACAATTTACAGTACGAGAATAGATTAATTTATTTCTATTCCCAAAGTTCATTGCAATGTTCAAGTAGAATTTAATAATAAGAAACAGGTGTGTGTGTGTGTGTGCATGTTTCGAACCTCCAATGTCCCACATTAAAGTTAAGCCCACCGTCTACAGCTGGTTGGGGAAAACAAATTATTCTAATATCTCAGAAAAGCAGCAAAATAATAATAAATATAAATTATCTCCTGAAATTAACATTTCAGTCGTCATAATAGTCACAACCATGTATGAATAGCATGATTAAATTAAGTTTTTGTATGCTAATGTATTCTTAAGGAACAATAAAACATAAATATCAATATTAATTATTTCAAATGATGGAATCAGGAAAAAGAACCAGAATAAGAAGGAAAAAAACAAATTAAAAACAACAACACAATATTCCAAAATCACCTTCCCATATTGATAACAATATCAAGTAACAGACAGCAATACTTCACTAACGTTATCGTGATTCTGTTTAGGAAGCTTATGGTAGGGTATTTATTCACTGCTTGGGTTACGAGAGTACATCTCATGTGATGATAAATTTACATAATCTTTTGCTACATTAATAATATCTGTACGTAATCCGCTAGGGAAGCTGGTATCATTTTCATAATATGTACTCAAAATAAACGTGAGTTATCGTTTTAATGTAATTAAAAATTCATAGATAAACTAAATTACCGAAGGAATAATTCATGAACGATAAACAAAACCATAACAATAAAAAATAGAATTCACTATCTCACAACCTGATTGAACCTAATATATAGCTGTAAGGCATTTCTGTAATTTTATCAAAAACATCATATTTTACTTGATTCTTTGATATCGAACTTTAGCATAAACATTTTATTATGATTTAATAATCACTGGTATAACGTCAATACTGAACAGTTGGTAATTAACTAGAGTTAATGTGCGAAACAATAACACCAAAGGTGTGATTTTTCAAATATTCAGAGATACAGAGAGTCTAAATATTATTTGCTTCTCCTTTGAACATTTAGTCCTCATTTGAACATTATGTTTTGGTAAACATTATGAAATAAAAGGCATTTCTCAATTTAAACAATAAGTACACATAGCTGTGTTGTTAACCTATCAACTTCAACAATGAGTATTGCCCCTTAAAGTTATACTTCTTCACAATACTATAGTGTATCACATAAAATCTTTTAAAGCGCTCTAAATCTTTAATTGATCAGAGCAAACTGGAATTCATATATAATCAAAATTTCTGCGACTTTCTTCAAACATTTTACAATTGAATAATTTATTGCTACTCAAACATGAAATGTGTGTAATATAACAGCCAGGAATTTATAGATTTATTTTCCTACATAAGAGGAGAAATGCAGCCAATTTTCATACCATTCTTACATCTAAATCTTGTCTTTTTAAACAAATATTAATTTTATTTCAAAAGATAAAGAAGCCAGAAATTATGAGACCTAATATGTCTGGTTTCATATGTTGAATTTTAATGTATATTTTATATTTCTCGAAATTACTATTTTTAAACCTAAGGATTTGCAGTAAGTGTAATAACAATGATTTTCTTTCAACCTATATAGCTATATAATACTTTAACAACAATAGGATCGCGTTAAACAAAGCTCTACATAAAGCAACCCCAGGACATTTATCATAAATATTATCCTATCGAGTAGTAAAACTAATTTGATGATTCGGACGACAATATCGATTTTACGGATTCGCGCATCTTAACAATAGCAATACACTTATTTCCTCCGATCACACAGGCTCTAATCTAACGCCTCACTGATCTGCACCCATGGTTACATGATCACGAGCAGCACGCGCATGAGGTGCATCATAACTTCTGGATGATTGATGTGCCGTGGCGACTAAAGTCTTGTTCACCGCTTTCGAACACATTATTGCTGGAGTTCTATTGACCAAGTTTGTAAGTCTGCGAATAGAGTCATCACGCCTAAATGAAGTGATGGTTTTCATTCTCACATGACAGGCCGACCACAATCATTCTATAAATTATTAGCCATGGAATGCACGACAAGATTGCTTTTAATATTTGACATATTAACCACATATATACGACTTCATTTCAGTCGACAGCTAGCTGGAAAAATCTCGGAACTCAACTCTCAGTATCTGTTTCAACGCTACTAGAGAATATGAAAGCAGAACGTTTCGATATAACACCACAAAAATAAAATAAAAAATATTTTTTGTTAATGAATAACCTAGAGGTTGTGCATTTGATGGGTTTTTTTTATTTAATGTGCTGTTGTTATTTTAGCACATAGCTACACAATGGGCTACCTGCGCTCGAAATCTGTACATCATGGGGAAACGAACCCCGGTTTTAGCGATGTAAGTCCGTAAATTTACCGCTGACCCACTGGTAGATTTTTATGTATTAGGATTATAATCTAATTTCTTGCATAATAAAACTACTTGCATCGCTCAGTAGGGCGCTCGACTCGCAATCTGCAGGTCGCGGGTTCGAATCCCCGTCACACCAAACATGCTCGCCCTTTCTGACGTGGGGGCGTTATAATGTGACGGTCAATCCCACTATTCGTTGGTAAAAGAGTAGGCCAAGAGTTGGCGGTGGATGGTGATGACTAGCTGCCTTCCCTCTAGTCTTACACTGCTAAATTAGGGACGGCTAACGCAGATAGCCCTCGTGTAGCTTTGGCGAAATTCAAAACAAACAAACAAACAAGAAATAGAAATATTGAAATGGTAACAGTTTGACACAAATAACTATTTCCATTCTATCTAATGGGCTTGTTGCCGCGCGCGATCCGCAAGAAGTGAAAGCTATTTTCTGTTACTATGGTAACATCGTATATTATGCCACATCTAAACACTAATGAGTTGCTGTTTAATAACTGTTCTTTACGAATGACTCATATCGCATGGTGCGTTGTATTTTATGCTTGAATAGCTAGAGAATCAGTAAAACGAACTGTGTAACACTTTAATTCCAGTGTCTCCAAAAGTTTAGAAGAATAAAAATTTCCATTTTGTTAAAGTGTGAAACTAAGTAGAACACACCCGTTTGAGGACGCTTTCCTTTGAGCAGAATCATATTTCTTCACTCTTCCTTTCCATCCAAGAGTAGACAAGCGTGTATAAAGTAATTAAGAAAATAGATCTTCTAAGTTACCTGACAAGAAGGACCAGTTAATCGTTAAGTAGGTGCTTAATCTGTCATAAGCTGTAATTAGTTTGCCCGTCGATTAATCTCAAAAAGAATTATCCTATATAGGAACGAATACTTTTCTTAATAATCAATAAAATCGCTTTATTTTCCTAAAATAATTAAAACAATCGGTTTCAAGTATTCCCAGGTATTTCTCTTTCTTAAATCTGCTCATAACATTAAATGCTCGTTTCACGCGTCCTCTTCAGTGAGCAGAATCAGTGGAATATTGAAAAAACCGATGTAAGTTTCCATAACATACATCGTGAAAAATAGAATAGAAATTAAAAATAACAATTACTGCTTTGATCTATTTTAATTACAATATGTATTTCACAAAGAGATACGTAAATACAAACAATTATTCGTTATAAACTCTACGACACTAGTCAGAGCTGTCTGACGGTGGGTCAGTGGTAAGTTTACAGACTTATAACGTTAAAATAAGGGATTCTATTCCCCGCGGTTTACAAAGCGCATATAACTCATTGTGTAGGTTTGTGCTAAAACAACAATAACAGCTAGCCAGAGCTTGGTTGCTCGTGGATATATCCAACTATGCACTTTTTTTACTGTGCATGTACGATACATTCTATTTCTCAAGGGATGGCATATATATCAAAGGCGACGTACTTTAAAATCATAAAAGGGTTAGCATAATATTAATCTCAGCTGTTTTTGAACGTAAAATGATGTCTAGTGCAGTTTAATCGCAATTCATCAGAGTGACGTTCCAAGTCCCATGTTACAGTCCTCCTAATGACTGCATCTGTCGTTAATCGTGTTCTTTCCGATGGCCATGGTTATACACTAGTTCCTGTTACTACAATATCCGTTGTAATCATATTCTTTAAGAAACGATGAGTTCTATTTTAGACCAAACATCTTTCCACAGACCCTCCAATGTACCCGAGCATCAGTTTCCAAGACCGCATTAAAGCAGACAAGTGGCCCATTGTAGCAGACAAGTGGCCCATTGTAGCAGACTAGTGGCCCATTGTAGCTGCATCAAGAAGTTTGATAAATTATGTGGTCAAATGGGATTGCTGTAATTCCAGTTCCTTCGACTATCTTCGACTACATTTTTAATTTCTGGTTTGTGAATCAGTTTTAACTACTCATTACTTATGTATTAATTAATAACTGTACCAAGAAATATGCTGAATTTATTCAGTGAATGGTTCTGTTTCACAACTATAGTGAATGAGGGCGTTACTTCTGATTGGCTTCAGGTGTGATTCGAAGAGCATTACTATCTTAAACGCACTACTCTGTGAAATTCTTAACTTTTGTGTAGTGTCTTTTGCTTCTATATATAGCATTACGAACATCTTTCCCAGAAAAAGGCTGAAATATATACTTATTTCCACAGCTACACTACTCATGGCTGCATTGCACTGTCCAATGGTCGGGAATTTACGGCTCGCAACTGTGGCGACAAATAACCGCTGGATCGGCACTTGAAAATCATTCTTATAATTTGTAAATAACCATTCGTATTTGGCTGCATTGCACTGTCCAATGGTCGGGAATTTACGGCCCGCAACTGTGGAGACAAATAACCGCTGGATCAGCACTTGAAAATCATTCTTATAATTTGTAAATAACCATCCGTATTTCGGTATAAAATTATCAAGAACATAAAATTATTTAAAACAAAAAACAAGATGCACTTTGACTAAAAGCTGTAATATAAATATTCTTGTGTAATTTAACTAACCACAGTGATAAAGATATAGGCTTTCATGAAGAACTGTCGCTTATAGCGTTTCTATATTTTCACAGTTTTCCTAAATAATCCCATTCGAGTGGTTGTTTGAATGCATTAGTGTGGATGTGTATATGTGATTATTGAAAGCCAGTTTTTCATACACTGTATATACAAACTGAAAGGTACGCTATACTGTCAGTCACTTCACATTACTTGGTCTCCAATTTCTATATCTCAGAAATTAAAATCAGACATGAGACTAACATCCAGCCACCCTGGGATTCCACAAACTCAGACTCTGAAATAAATAAATAAATACGGTGTATCAAAATTGTTCATTTTGCAAAATATACATCTACCCATATTGCAATAAAAACGTCCCACACTTGCCACTCCCTGACCATGACCTTAATTGACCATGACCTTAACAGACGTAGCAGATTTATAAAACTGAAATTTTTTTAAGGCGTAGTCAAAATGTACGATAAGCACAAACGGAACTCCCTATCCAGTATATTCCATCTGCCGTATAAAATAGCCTCAAACTAGCTTCTTGATGTTTCTTTCTTGTTTTGCCTTTAACAACTATTGAACAAATGGTCACTAGTCTACATCTCCGTTGCTGCTATTATAATACTTTTCACACATTAGTTGCAGGCAGGTTGCTGATTTCTTTTGTTGCTTTTTTGTTTCGTATTCTTGTGTTCCGTATGTAGTTGTGCAGGTGGGCGGAGTTTCAGTAATGAATTGGAAGTTTCATTCCTGGCGAAATTCGTTCCCCAAGAAATTGTTGTCTTCCTTACATATTTATCTTCTGTATATCTTTCCCCTTTTATCTTCAATAATTTTGTTGAGTAAATAAATAACGTTATTGAAGTCCCGTTAATAATAATAACGATTCACGAAATTACACTTTTTTCTGAGATAAGTTTAGCTCTTCTCAATATCTGGAAAAATGCAATACATATTTTCTTCTTTTATAATCCTGAAAATAACTTTATAATCTTTTTATAAAGATTTAAGTTTATAGTAATTTTATCAAAGATTTTAGCTTGGTTAATATGCACGTGACCAAAGAAAATGAAACAACTTACATTAGCTAAATATATAAATTGAAGGTTTGTTTATATGCAAAAATGTAATTGGTTTTCAAAAACCTAAACAATAAAATGAGTAGTGGAATTTTTTCCATGGACTATAGATTATTATCATTTTCCTTGAATTAAACAGCAGTTAAGCAACTTGTTTTGATTAGTGTCGAACGATAGTAAGTGGGGGAAAAAAATAGAAACAGTACGGCAGACAACAAACTCTTATGTGATTGGGGCCCAGTCATACGTAGCCCAATGGTTAGCGTGCCGGGCTGCGGATCTGAATGTCCAAGGTTTTAACATAAAATTTCACTGAACACACTTCGTACTTTCAGCTTTGAGAAGCGCTATAACTTTTACAGTCAATCCTGTTATTCGGTTAGGGTTAGCCGTATAAGTGGTGGGTGCTGGTGATTGGTTCCTCCCCTTCTGGTTTGCAGTTCTAAATTAGAAATGATTATGCATGAACCTAGCCATTTAACCCATGTGTAACAAAGGCTAGAAATTTCAAATACAATAGCTCATGTGGTTGATGTTGTCAAAAACGGAAGCTGTGGCAGAAACGTTATCTTGTTCAATATATGTTTAAAAAATACTTCTGTTTTTGTTTGTTTTTAGCTGTGTAATCAATTTACAATCATATTATGTAAAGTTCATCTTGTAATAATGAGATTCAAGTTAGAATTATGTATTTGGGTGAAATTATATGTTAATTAGCTGAGAATATTAATGAGTAAATATATGTTATCAACAACATATATGTGTAACCTAGTGATTAGAGTGCTTGGATTGTGAATCAAAGGCGTTCATGGTTCACGACCAGTTGCTGTAAAAATACGCTCCGCACTTCGGAGTCTATAAAAGTGACGGTCAACTCCCATTATACATTCAGACAAGAGCAGTCCAAGATACGGTGGTGGCTACTATTGGCTAGTAATCTTTTTTCTAGTCTAGGTACCAGTGGAAAATTACGGACAATTGTGCGCAGAAAGCTCTTTGTGTAACTTTGCGAGAAAATTCTGAAACTAATTAAACTTTAACCAAAACTAAGCTACTATTCACCAAAATAGAAGTTATTTGACAAGTTTTACTTTGACATTTTGTGCTACCGGTTTGTCGAATTGTTTTCTTTAAAATCTAGGAATATTTCCAGTGTTATACTCTCTCCATTTCGAGTAAAAAAAGTAAAAAGTAATCAGTTAAATGTCAAACATCAAAAAGAAAGAAAGAAAGAAGTTGATATCCACAATATGAAGGATGCTTAAACGCCAGAAGTGGTTGGTAATGATAAATCTTCATTACATTGTTTTTCTGCAAGATTCAATAAAACTAAAAAGGTGTAGGAGGTAATTCATAAGTGGGAAAGTAGTTTGGAAGCTCTTTGGTTCTGAATTAAATGTTATTGATTCTCCTACTTTTTCTGAGAGTAATTTTCTTGATGTTAATGGAATTTTACTGAGACAGATTGAAAAGGGGGGCCCGGTCCCCGCTTCCTACCCCATTGAACTGCAAATCTACAAGTAAACAAAAAACTGATGAAACTAAAGTGAATTAATTGTTTTTTCCGTTACTCTTGTTTACCAGTGTTTTTATGGGTTTATGTTGATGAGGGCATTAGAAACACCTTTATAGCAGTCTTAAAAAATCGGTCTGAAATATATTTCAGTTTCTATAAAAACAAGATGATCCAATGTAGCAGAGATGGAACTTATAATTTTTTTTAGTATTCTAAAGTTCAAATCAACAATAAGAAATGTAATGAATGTCCCAAATTCTGTGTCTTAACTATGTTTTGAAATAAAGATCAAAATATTGATAAGAGTCAGGGAATTTTGACATTTTTTTTCACTCCAAATTGTTTCCAATCTTACAGGAAACTTTTTCTTTCTTTACCTGACAACATCTACGAATGAATACCTTATGATTTTGCAAGTACAAAACATAACCTTTTCTAATACTATGACATGTTTTAACTTTATTACACCAGGGGAAAGAAATAAGCGGTATATAGTAGGGTCAAAAAGTGTCTTTTAAAATAATTTTAACTTTGGCATTTATTGTACTCAATTACAGAATGAGAATGGAGTGTTTGGATTACTCACAATCGTAACCAAGTTCCCTTCAAACGTTGCCATGAATGAATAACAACCTACAAAATATGATAATTTCTTAAAACGTAAAGAAATAAAAAAAATCTTGTTTAATGTTTACTTATAGTTTCTTAAAACGTAAAGAAATAAAAAAATCATGTTTAATGTTTACTTATAGTTTCTTAAAACGTAAAGAAATAAAAAAATCATGTTTAATGTTTACTTATAGTTTCTTAAAACGTAAAGAAATAAAAAAATCATGTTTAATGTTTACTTATAGTTTCTTAAAACGTAAAGAAATAAAAAATCATGTTTAATGCTTACAAACAAATATGCTGAAACTCTTAAGTTACTTCACTACTGTATTTGTTTTCCTATTGGAATCAAGGTGGAGTGATTCTAGTGTATTATACGAAGAGTGTATGGAATATTTTTGTTTGCTTGTAATTAAGCACAAAGCTACACAATGGGCTATCTGTGTTCTGCTCACCACGGGTATCTAAACCCGGATTCTAGCGTTGTAAGTCCGCAGACATACCGCTGTGTCACTGGACGGCGGAATATTTTACTTAACTAAGCTAAACGGAGACTAAAATACACCATAAGCAAAGCAATACATACAGCACTGTGCAAAAGTGTTAGAATAAGAGAATATTTTTCAGTATTTCCATTATATGTGGCTAATTCTTCCATGCTACTACAGAATGTAAATTTCAACACTATGGTAATGCTTCACTGACCCTTGTTGACAATTGAATGAGCCAGGTTGAGAATACTTATCATTCTTTAGAATTCCAATATACTTGTACCGAGGGCATGCCATAATGGTTATACTTGAATGAACATACTGATCAAATTTAGGGTCTAAAATAATTGTGCAGTGTCTTAACTATATAGAAAGAAGCTAACGAGGAGCTAGCATATGGTAACCGGTATTTGCAAGAATAAATCAATTTAATAGCACTCAACAAATAAACCTATAATATTTAACATAATATATTAAGTTTTGTTGTCATGCCACGGCCCAAAAAGCGTAGAGAAATATCAGTAGAGAAGAGAGTTCGCATAAAAGTTTTACGC
>NW_013666170.1:191093-199193 GCF_000517525.1 Limulus polyphemus | reverse complement strand
CAAGAAACTGAGATTTGCTAAAAAAAAGTACAAAAACTGGACTGTTGATAATTGGAAAAGGATGTTATGGACGGATGAGTCCAAGTTTGAAATATTTGGTTCAAAGTATAGGCTATACGTCCGGCGGAAGAAAGGTTAAAGATACTTACCTCAATGCATAGCACCTACTATGAAGCATGGGGGAAACAGTGTGATGGGTTTGGGGTATTTTTCAAGCTTCATAAAACTGGCTTGTGATACGAGTAAAAGCTAGTGTTTTCTTCTAATATATAAAATTTAACACTATGTTAAAGTGTCTTTATTTTATTCGCAGCTGCATGCATTACTTGTCATCTAATATAAAAATATTCTGTAAACTGGTTTAATACTCTTATGGTTAACACAAATGATGCTTTAAAGCATGCAGTTGCGTTTATGGCACGCGCTGAAAGGTATTGTCTTTGAAGACTTTATTCGGTACAATTATTTATAACTGTATAAGATGAATAAGATATATAAGATATATATATATTACCAACTACGAACTTCTTATCTGGAAAGAGACAAAGTTGGTGTAAATAAATTAGACCTTGTACCACTAAAACAAAAAACATATGTTGTCTTTTCTCTGTCCAGAACAAGTGACAAGAAAAAAAAGAGTTCATATGTGCACAGATGAAATCATTTCCGCACTTTTCAGAATGAAATGGCGATCGGTTCCGCCATCCCATACGTCAAGGTGAATAATGATCAACATCGTGAATTCACACAAGTCACGCGACACGTTCCAAGTTCCCTGCACGAGACTTTCACCGCTGTTGGGTCAGGAAGGCTTGTCGCTCGCACACGAGGTCCAATTCAAATAAGCTAAAAACGGAAAGCCAATCTAGACAATAAGTACAAAAAACAAGGCCTGTATATGCAGTTTGAGCACGAGATATAACCACTTTACACGATATATTAAACAGAAAAAATATATGAAGTGTAAAATATGGCAGCGTATCAAGTCACATAACTACATGCCTCCTGTGAGTCTTAAAACAAGTTAATTAGGTTTAACCTCTACAGGCCCTATTGGTAGCGAACGTATATGTACAGGTAGATGCAAGACACGCGAAGCTTAGAAACTTCATGATTTAAGGTATAAGAGCATTCTTATGCGTAATATCTGATATAAGGAACAGTTTTCATCCGTTTTTATCCCGATTCTTTGAAAAACATCACCATCTATACGTTGAAAATTCTCATTGAAAAACGTTTAAATTAACAAGATTGTTTTATCGTTTGATTATTTTAGAAAAGTTAATAACATTCAATGTGTCTCGTCTTTTTTACCGATCATAAATGTTGCATTCCCACCTTGATGAACGAGGGTTCTTCTCAAGACGATAATACAACAATCCACTGTGCGAAAAGCATGAAAACGGCTTCAGCCATCTTCTTAGCCAGCAGACTTATATCATCGCGAAGAACGTCAGTGTCATGGTTATCACTAAATTTCTACTGACACCTGTAAACCAATTGCGAGCCGTACTTCTTGGCAATCGAACCAATCGCAGTCCGACAATTTGTGAGATCTATGCCACTTTGAGTCTTTGCTATTGTCACTGTGAAATGTAGAACAACTTAGTAATAGGTAGATGTCCTAAGAAAATTGGCATTAATGAAGTTTGATTTGATTACAAGTTATAGCTTTTACAGTAAGGAAGAATATTTTTAAAACAGGTACGACGTTTCGATCACTGGTCTCAAGTACACAAGCTAAAACTTACTGTAAAAGTTGTAACTTTAAAAAAATATATACTTATAATCAGTAAGTAAACTCAAAACGAAACTATTGATAAAGCTTATTGTCAGCACTGATAAAAATGTTTATATAACCAGGTACTTTGATTTTCTAAAGTCAGTTCATTTTACTTTCAGTAACTGTATCACCAAAACATTAATTTGTGGATATTTAAATTAATGAAACATTATAACTGTGTCCGCTTATATATACAGACTAAGTCTCAAACTCTAACTCCTACCTAGAAGTCACTATTGTTGTTTCTTTGTGAATCGAAACCTGTCAATATTATAGCTACGCTTACATCGGTTAAGTAAAAAAAAACCTCATCAACACATTATTCTGTTTTGACAGTCGCATAAACGCTTGGTACGATTACAATGAGCACAAGCTGGAGGACGAAATGTCTTGATGATTCAGCTACACTCTTTTTATGGTATTCAGCAATAAGCTAAACAATAAGGTAAAAATTACTGACATATTCGTAGCACCCGCAAAATTGTTTTACTTTTGATTTTTAAATGTCTAATATTGTATGTTTTAAACGGCAGTACAAAAAGCGATTATAAGTATTTTACATGGGATTGGTGGATTTATTATCAATCGGTTAGAGATACCAGAAGTATACCAAATTTGGGAGAGTAACAACCGAAACATTATTTACACATACGTTGCTATACAGAAGGATAATGTTAGTCATTTACTGATGTGCTTTGTTTATTGTTGGCTTAGTGCCACCAGCCTCATCTCTGTGGTTATCTGCTTAGTAAGAGTTTTATACACGTGTAATAATGATAAGTTCGAGCAACAGAAAAATGAAGTTAGCTTCTATTGATAATATTTATTTTTCTTAATTTTAAAAGGTAGTTCTCACGGGGGGGGGGGAGCGCTTGAGAGTAAAGAGACATTGAAACCTAATCTCTTGGAATTATGTTTTTTATTTGAGGGCCAATTCATATTATTTTTACTTTTTATAAATACTCCAATTGCTGTTGAGTTATTTGAGATTACAATGATTAATTTCGATAAATTTGTTTAGGTTGTCCTATTATTTTCAAGTTGTTGATGCCAAGCTGGGCATGCGTTTGTTTAATCGTTGCTATAGTGTTAAGCAAGTGATTAATAGTCTTGATTTTCACTTCTTCTTGTGTGTTGATGTGAAAAAAAATACATAATAATAATAATAATAATTAATTAGATAAAGCAAACATCAATTAATTACTTAATAACTAAATAATATACATAAAAAAATAGTAGCTGGTTGCTGCCGGCTTGTTGTCTGCCTGTGATTGGAGGTTTGAATCAGCGACAATGCTTAGCTACCTATGGTTGGTGGTTCGAATCAGCGACAATGCTAAGCTACCTATGGTTGGTGGTTCGAATCAGTGACAATGCTAAGCTACCTATGGTTGTTGGTTCGAATCAGTGACAATGTTAAGCTACCTATGGTTGGTGGTTCGAATCAGCGACAATGCTAAGCTACCTGGACTTCGCACCGACAAATGTGTGTGCGACAAGGTCCGTGTTTGGTATTTAACCATAATGTAAAAACGTATTATATCACTTATAATATTTCCGAAAAAGCAGTTATAATTTTAATGGGAAAGAAGAAACTCATGCTGCCCAGTTTCATTTGATGAACCTTGAAACTTTCTGAAGAAAATTGTTAACGTACAACTAGCGCAAAGTATTAACTGCAAGGACTCCGTCGTTAAATTAACACCCCTGTGCGCTAAATACTAATATGTGTTGTGCGATTGCTTATCCGCGAAATTAGGAAAACAAATTGTAACTTAATCATTTATTGTAAAAATCTTGCTGGCGATCTTTTTAACAGAACACTAACCTGAAAAAGTTTGCTCCATCAAACAACTCTGAGAATACATATATATATATAATTAATTATATTAAATGCAGTATTGATGATATGATATTTTCGGTTTCTGTTCTTTGTATGTGACCCATATATATACTATTATAGCCTTGTATCCGCTTTGTTTTCTAAGACAGGTAAATAAATTATGGAAATATTAAAACAGTTACGGTGTTTATACTTAGATAACGTTCATAACCCTATAATTACCGATAGGTCCATATGGACCTTATTTGATTTTTAAACCATTTTTTTTAACTATTTAAGCACTACTAAATTAGCTGTGGGTCCATAACTTTGTTGGTTACGGGTATCCTAATAAAATACAAAAACGTAAACGAAAATATCATTCGTCATCAATATTGCATTTAATCCACTTATTAATATTATGTGTATTTTACGTAAAAAAAATTGATTTCACACATCTTTTTAATCAAATATTTACGCTAGGTGTTTAAAGTAGACAAAAACATTGAGTTATTGAATATACGTAAAATGTGGATTTCCCCCACCCCTCGTAATTAATTGGATAAAAACAAATCGATAATTTGAGTGTTTACAACACTAGAATCCGGGTTTCGATACCCGTGGTGGGCAGAACACAGATAGCCCATTGTGTAGCTTTGTGCTTAATTACAAACAAACAATTTGAGTGTTAGCCAAATATTATTAACTATATTAGAAATTGAATCTATTAATTGAGATTTCCAATAATTAAATCTGATTTTATCATTTTACGTGTGTTATTCTTGTTTTGGTTTATTTTTTACAAATATTTAATCAAATCAAAAATATAACATAAAACATATTACAAACGTAAAAAAAAAGCATACAATTATTTATGATAAAATGGGATTATCCAGATCCCTTCGTAAGATATACCTAACAAATGTTACTAGAAGCCTACAAGTATATGATGAACGTTATTAAAAACCTGCCTTTTTTTTCTTTAAATGTTATGTTTTGTCTCCTATTTTCTATATGTAAAAAGCATTTAAAACATAAACACTAATTTTAGACTTCTATGCGCTCTGACTATCTTCTTGTAACTTCTAAAGTGAGCGACGATGAGTTTAATTGCTTTCTTTGTTGAGTCCAATCGTCGAAAACCAGCAATTAATCTTGTCGTTTTCTTTTGTTGCGCCACCCAGCGGCGATAAAAAACCAAAGTATGTTCACCAACAAAGCCATCCCAGTGACAACGTTAATTGATTGTGTATTATGATGCTTTTCTACCAAATATTCGTCACACGCTAGTGGGTTAATCAAAAGCTCTTAATGTTGTCTCAACTTCCTTTAAGCACGTAAAATTACTTACAAAAATAAGTCTGATGGCCCGCACTGGGACCGAGAGTAATCAAGCCTGGCCTCAATGGCACTCCGCAGGAGACCCAAGTGGTCTGTATTGTCGGTCTGTGTGAAGTGGGTGGGGACCAACTACTAAGTGCCATCAGGTGACGTAACAATTGGTGTCGGATGAAAGTTGTAGCTGTCATGAGGATAAGAAGAGTTCCGGAAACCAAACTTTTTTATCTTGTGCCATTGTTCTGTATATACTTTACGTGTTCTGAAGATAATAGATAAGCAGTGTTTCCTGTTATCATATGATTGAGTTTTATTGCTAAGTAAGAACTTTTAGTATAAAGCTCATACATCAAATCAGAGTTAAAATTCATTTAATAATAATATTGATTTATCGCTTTGAGCATATAAGATGACAGAAGCAAATGTTACACGAGCTACAAAAATAATACATAGAACTGTGCGCGCCTGATATCTGTGGTTATTTAAGATATTTTGTCTCATTGTTTTCTATGCAAAGGGCTATGAAATCCCTAAATAACAATTAAAAGAATACACTGTATATAGGTGTGTGTGTGTGTGTGCTTCTTCCATTTTTCCTAATATGAACATTTTATGTAAGTATATTTACTTAAAATAATTAATGACAAAACGTTTTCAACTGGCTAAAATAATATAACGTTTCACGGTTAAGGCAGCATTACTTTGATAATAGGCAGGAAGATGAGAACTGATGCCACAGAAGCGAAGCCTTTGTTTTTAGTTTTCCTCGATGTTTTTACCAAAGTCATCCCAAGCAGAACCTTGTCTTCTATCAAATCTTCTGTCTTACAGAAAACGCTTTCCTGGAACAAACTAGATTCCTAGCGTTTTAACTCTTTGAGGTTTGCTTAAACAATCCTATTTTCCTGGCCTTGAGTGTCCTGTGGTGGTGGAGCTGCACGTAAAGATACTCAAAAATTCATTCGTTGGCCCAGGACTCAGTATGATAAATCTAGAAGGACCACCTTTAACAACGTATTTTCAAGCATTGTAGTACATGACAGTAATGACGTTGCACTAGTGTGACCTACATATTGTAAATGATAAAGTATCTTGGAATTTAAAAAAACAAAGGATTTTTCTCTTGGCGTTTTTAGCATTTGTCTACGCATTCTTCATAATAAAACAATATTCTAATACTCATTTAACTCTTTAAAAGTTACTTGAGTAGCAAGGACGTCATGTAGGAAAACCGAGTAGCATCGTTTGGTCTTAAAATATAAAACCCTGGAAAAAAAATATGAAGTCAATTATAAACCGTAAATGGATTATAAATCCACATTTCGACTATTAGGCGAGATTAATTATCTTTGAAAAAAAAATTAACCATATAATCGACTAAATATAGAGACATGTTTTAGCGCAGAATATGGGAATAATTAATATGTAAATCTTTAATATTTGTTAGAAAATAAAATATTGTAAAGCAGATAACACAGAAAATGTGTTTTGTAGGTTACACAAAGGTTTTTAATGCAATAGTTATATTCTAAACTTGCGTCAGTATCCATTTTTTGTTTGTACTCGTTCACATGTAATAGGCCCCCCAGTGGCACAGCAGGTTTCGATACCCGTGGTGGGCAGAGCACAGATAGCCCATTGTGTAGCTTTGTGCTTAATTACAAACAAACAGACACATGTAATAGCTAGATGCAACCTTCAATAAATTGCTTCATGCACATAATCACGATACTTCGTATTGAAAACATTATTACATATTTAATTAGTCATTTACTTGTTTTTTTAGTACTTTATTACGTGAAACATAAATATATTATAATAAACGCCAGAGTATAAACATAATAGTAAAAATATTACTCCAGAAAATTAAAGTATTAATCAATATACAGAGTCAAACTGTAAAGAAAGTATACAAGTGAATGTTTTATTAGACAATCTATGCCTCCTTTTGAACGGCTACTCGGTAGCTCAGTGGGCTTATAACACTAAAAATCGGGTTTGGTACCCGCAGTGGGCAGCGCACAGATATCCCATTCTGTAGACAGAGCCTTTCAAGCGCCTTTAGCGACCTCTCTACACAATATTTTGACTACCTAGAGGAGACGTTACTAACTCTTAAAAAAAGAGAGTATAATATTTTAGTACGTTTTAGTGATCATAAAGTGCTTGAAAATCAGAACTGCAAACTCTGTTTCATTTCCTTGTAATGAAAGTGTGAATTGTAAAAGTTAGTCACCACGCATGCGCACGTCTCTCACTCTCAACTATAAAAGTAGCACACGCTGTTACTAGTCTTGGTAGCAATGTGTTCGAGAGCCCCACCATTAACCTTAATTTATATAAGATAGAAAATAGTTAAACGAGACGTAAACGTAGACATTTTTTTATTAACATCTACCTTCTTGAAGTATCTTTTAGTGATGAAACAAAAACTACTGACATACTTTTAGTAACCTAAATCGTAAATTTTGGGAATTCGAAAATACATTTGGACAGTTAAAACAAATATAAAATATGTTTTCAGAAAGCGTTCTGCAAAAGATACACGAAACTTATTGACTATTATAAAATTACAATGTTGTTCGAATTGATATAAAATAATTTATAGGCTATAAATAACATAAAATTAGGTTTTCTTTAGTTTCGAGAAAGTTATTAAGACTAGTACATTTTGCCCGCTTAAAGAAGTTGCTAGAATGTAAGATACAAAGTCTAAAATTAGCTTTCATATCACTTTTTCACTGCCCCGGCACGGCCACGTGGTTAGGGCGCTCGACTCGCAACGGTGGTTCGCGGGTTCGAAACCGTGTCACACCAAACATTCTAAATTAGGGACGGCTAACGCAGATAGCCCTCGTGTAGTTTTGCGCGAAATTCTTAACAAACAAACAAGCATTGCATATTTGTAAAAACTGAAATTCCACATACTTTAGTGAATCGCCGCAAATACTATCTATACAAACGATTTTTATGTGTCATGCAACACTTATTTAATTTAGTTTTAGGTGTTATTGTATGAATCACCGCAAATACTATCTATACAAACGATTTTTATGTGTCATGCAACACTTATTTAATTTAGTTTTAGGTGTTATTGTATGAATCACCGCAAATACTATCTATACAAACGATTTTTATGTGTCATGCAACACTTATT
>NW_013666170.1:189448-190234 GCF_000517525.1 Limulus polyphemus | reverse complement strand
CTTCGTGTAGTTCTTTAATCCTTTGGGGCATCGTGAGAATCATCTCGTCAATTTTAGATTGTGGGATTTTCGCCCACTCTTGCTTCAAAACTTGGAGTAGAGGGCTCTTCGAGGTTGTTTTTTGTTGTTGTTGTTGTTGTTTCTTGACTTGCTGGTCGAGTATGGCCCAGAGGTTTTCGATGGGGTTCATGTAAGGAGATTGGCTCGGCCAGGAAAACTTCTGGATACCATTTTCTTCCTGTCACTTTTGGGTGTTTCTAGCAGTGTGACACGGTGCTCCATCTTCCTGGAACAACGTTGTGTTCTTGTCCACGAAACACGAGGAATAAAGTGGCAAGAGTCCTTCCTCCAATATTTCGACGTAGTTCGCAAAATTTATGTTACCAACGCACTCCACTAAGCTCGATCTCCCACCAACCCAAACAGCTCCGCTAACCATCACGCTGAAACCACCATGCTTCACAGTTGGCTGCAATCTGTTGAGCCAAAACTCTTGGTGAGGCATTCTCCAGACACATATCCTTCCACCGTCCGAAAATTGAGCGAATCTTGGTTCGTCTGAGAATAATACGGTCTTCCAAAAGTCCAGAGGCTTGGTCATCATATCACTTGCCCACTTCTTTCGTCTGACTATGTTGACAGGTCTTAATAAGGGCTTCCGTCTAGCTGCTCTGCAACGATAATCCAATCTGTGGAGAATCCGTTGAACAGATTTCGGGCTCATCCCACCAACTTTGGCCACTTCTGTAGTCGTTAGTCTGGGATCTATTTCAATGCTTCTCTTGA
>NW_013666170.1:178373-188861 GCF_000517525.1 Limulus polyphemus | reverse complement strand
TCTGATCCTTCCTCTAACAAAATCTGACAATTCGAGAGAACTTTGAGTTCTAGGCATGTTGTAGCACAAGATAATTAGTGTGAGGACCATTTTCATTTATATAGTGCTCTGTGAACACAAATTAGTTAGCATAAAACAGTTAAATGACGACAAATTAGGTGTTTATTTACTTGTGACCACTCAGTGTATATACGAATCAATCCTGCACATTTCGATTTGATAGCTGCAATGTCAGTGTTAAACCAAGTAGAAAATACTTTGGTTGGTGTACCTTCTTAATTTCTTCATGTACATTTTGCAATGAAATGAAAACTGAAACCTATCGAGATTCGAACTCTCGTCCTCATTTTACAGGGTAGGGCTCTAATCAAATTAAAAGTAACTCGCATTATAACGTACCAATGAAGTTGCGAAACCTCAATAAGATAATTCAGTAATTAGAGAATCTCATCTACCCAATAAAAATGAGTGCGGGTTTAAGAAGTTTATAAGAATAATTGTGTACCCACATATACTTTCTTTATATCTTTCTTTTGACTAATCTCTTTAACGTCAAATGAGGCAATCTTCTTTGTTAACATTCACGACTAGCCATACAAATTATTCTACATAAATTACTGCTCCCAGTGGCAAAGCAAATTAACTGGATAAAAACAAATCGATCATTTGAGTGTTTACAACACTAGAATCCGGGTTTCGATACCCGTGGTGGGCAGAGCACAGATAGCCCATTGTGTAGCTTTGTGCTTAATTACAAACAAACAAACAAACATAAATTACTTAGCTTTAAATTAAACAATTTCTTTTAGTTTGTTTGCCAAATGATTCTACATAAATTACTTAGCTTTAAATTTAACACTTTATTTTAGTTTGTTTGCCAAATGATTCTACATAAATTACTTAGCTTTAAATTTAACACTCTATTTTAGTTTGTTTGCAAGTACAATATTTTACGTAAGAATCGAAATTGAAAATGAAACTAATATTTGATTTCCGAGGAATGTCTTTAATAAAGTATAAAAATTATACAGCTAAATGTTATCTAATATTCTAAAATCGAAGTAAAAGAAAGTACAGAAAATCGTGAGGCCTAGCCATCTATCTGTGTCTTTTACTTTAGAGACAACAAAATTGGCAATAAGAAGACATCAAATGTCTTGTCTTCTTTTGTATAAATTTACGCTTGAGTTGGGGTTTCAGATAAATTGAGGATGGGAATATTATAGCAGCGTTTATCTAGACTTTCAAAACCTACATACATTCCGAGAAGAGTACAAAAGATGAACATACGTGAGAGTTTTGTGAAGATTTTGTTTTATTCGTTCTGCATGGTTAACCTCTCCAGAAACTTTCAGATATTTATTGTCACTTATGAGGGTATGACCGTCGAAAAATCTGAGACTGGAACGTGCAAGTGTTACGTCATGAATGATGATTAAATTGCTACATGCACTGCATCTTCACGTGCCTATAATTTTCACACACTTATTCGTGTCGGTCAGGGCAAGAATACGAACATTTTCAATTATCACGAAGAACACATGTGAAAAACGATTGTCATATATCTTGTCAAACAACGTCATTTGTTATTTATTGTGACATTTCAATAATATATATATATTACAATACTCATTACATCAAAGCTTAAATCTGTGATTATTTCTTTTTCATTTACGATACATATACATAAAACCCAAACATGCATGAGAAGGAATCTGTAAAGCTTGAATCACAAAGCCTCGTTCGCGTTTACAGCTTCTTAGTTCACATGATTGTCATGCCTTTAATAAACAAATGGATAAATTTCCCTAAATTATTTACAGTTTGTTTATTTTTATTTTAACTGAAAAATTATTTCAAACTATAAATATATTACACCAATATAACGTTTCCTTATATTATTTTAATTCTCTAATATCCAAAAATTAAAGATGAGCATATTTAAACTCAACAAAAATTAGGAATTAAGTTTTCAAAACAAGCGTCCAATTTTCTATTTTGAAGAAATTTATAAATACATTTTTGTCATTCTAAAAATTTGATATTTTGTCTGTGATAGATATCAGTTTCACCTCCATTAATAAATATTTTAACTTTTTTTTTTACTTATAATACTTGTTTGAAATTTTTCGCGTAATGTAATACAAAGGGTTATCTGCGCATTTGCTCTATCTAACTTTGAGCTGACAGACTAGAGGGAAGGCAGTTGGTCAACAACATGTACCGCCAACTCTTGGGCTACTCTTATGTAACAGAATAGTGGGATTTTACTGTCACTTTTACATCGCACCAAAGCTCCAGAGTGCGGAGCTCACTGTTTGCGGCAAAAGGCTGCGAACCAAAAATTTTCGAATCCAAAGTCTGTCTGGGCACACTAATCACTAAGTCACGACCGCCCTAACTTTCCATTTAAAGCTGAGACTGTGTACAAATAAAGCGAATTAATTAGAAAGATTATATGCTCTAACTGAAACTTTGTATATGCAGTATTTGGAAACGAAAGATGGCCAAAACATTGTTCATGGGTGAAATTATCTGATTGGAGTTAGATATTTAACCTTCAATACACAATTATATTAGACAGTTTTGTTTGTATATGCAGTATTTGCAAACGAAAGATGGCCAAAACATTGTTCATGGGTGAAATTATCTGATTGGAGTTAGATATTTAACCTTCAGTACACAATTATGTTAGACAGTTTTGTTTGTATATGCAGTATTTGCAAACGAAAGATGGCCAAAACATTCTTCAACAGTGAAAGTATCTGATTGGAGTTAGATATTTAACCTTCAGTACACAATTATGTTAGACAGTTTTGTTTGTATAAGAACACAGTATTTTATAACAGATGCATATCAACAGTTTAGATAATTTGTAATTTAACATGTTCCTACCACTTTCATGTGTTTTTACACAATTCAGTATAATATTGTACTTATTTCCTCATCATGACCCACTTTCTGTGTATTTTATAGCAAGATCAGTGAATTTGTGTATTTATGTCTGCTCGAATAACAAATGGGTTAATGGCGTTAAACAAATGCAAATGTTTGTAAGGCAACAAAATGAGTATATGGTAGCGTGAGCTTTTCATCTGCAGTTTTCAGTAGGTAATAGTAATAATGTTTTCGTTTACAGCTCCAGCAGTAGTAAGCGATCGCCTTATAAAGTTACTCTCTAAACTAAAATCATTATTCATCCTTTCAAGGTATGATATAACCAATATCTATAAATTTTAGTGAGTCGCGCGTTTAGTAAGAGGTGAACCAAATCATACACTAAGCACTGTAAATACTCAATAACAATGTTTATGTTCCTCTCGAATGTAATTTTTTGTGTTGATGTAGAAATTGTGTACGATGGAATAAGGTCGACGTTGTTTTTGTTTTCTAACGTAAACCTTGGAACTCAGAACTTGTAACGTTTTGAGTGTAATATTCAACATTAAACCTTTCGTAATAGACACAAACGTAAATAAGAAACAGAAACTCGAGAATTAAACTTGACACAGTTTTGTCATTAATGTCCAAATTAATAAATATTCAAGTTCATTTAATATAAAAGACCATTCCTTATAAACATTATAATTTGTGTTCTTATTTATAAATATATAACACTATAATATTGACATTTCAACAGATGAGAGCAGGTCTCGAGCACATATAAATACGTTTAACAAATGTTACCCTCCACGTGGTTGTACTCACCATTTTGGAATGAAGATTTTAGGTGATGGTGAAAGTACTGCAAATATCCGCTAGGTCTTTCTAATACATAAGCCTCCCCCCCCCCCAGTGGCACAGCGGTATGTCTGCGGACTTACAACGTTAGAATCCTGGTTTCGATACCCGTGATGGACAAAGCACAGATAGTCCATTGTGTAGTTTTGTGCTTAATTACAAACAAATAAAATCTAATACATAACATTACAAAGATTATTCGAATGAAACTAAAACTACTCCAAATTAAATGCAGGCTTATAAAGTCGATGCCCAATCATATGTGTTACTTGTATCACTTTTATCAGTACATTTTATCCATCATTTATTACCAATTTCGTTTCAGTTTCTTCCACATTTTACGAGATATTACACGTGAATGTTATTTTCAGGACTGTAACTTTATGAAATTTGTATTGTTATTTTATACGATGAAACTACTTATTTATTTATTGTTAAGCGCAAAGCTACACCATAAAAACTAGTAAAATCCACATCAGTAACAAAAACATTTCAAATGGGGCTTTTGAGACCTATATTTATTTCACTATATACAGAGGTGTACGAGGCAAATTAAAAATGAGGGTCCCAAGATGTATTTGACCGAGCGAAGCGAGAGAATGTGCGCCATAGGCGCACTCATTACGACCAGGGTCTAAGGCGTGCATTAAGGCCCTGGAAACTCTTGGGTTCTGAATTACATTTTATGTATTCTCCTGCTTTTCCTGATAGTAAGTTTCCTAATATTAATGCATTTTTATTGGGACAGTAACCTAATATAGTTACACTGATATAGTAACCTAAATTAATTTAAGTGTGTGAATAATATTATGGCATTTGGGCCTAATTTGTCATAGGGTATTGTACTTTTTTCGTTTGCTGACCAAAAGTTATGCGCAGCCAATCCAAAAATATATTAGGCCTACGTCACAGATGATATATTATATTTTACCTTGAAAAAGAAGAGAACACTGAAACACAAATATATATGATCATTTGGGTGATGGTTGGGATATAAATTCATACAACATAACTTTTATTTTCCTATTTCAAAATTGTTTTAAAAACTTTATTTCTTCGTTTCAGACGTGCTTCAAACTTAAAAGGGGAATACGTGTATAGCTAACGTACACTAGCAAGTCAATGAAAGTTACTAGAACGTTACATGTATTTGTTGGTTTTATTACTTTTTTATGCTGATTCTGCTCTAATTTAACGTGTGCAAAATTCAACTGCAGGTTACATTTTTATAGTTAGATAAAAAGAAAGAATTCAAGCTTTGTTACACAAATCCATCTTGAAGTAAAACTCTTGAATTGTATGTATGTATGTATATATATATGTGTGTATGTATGTATGCGTTTGTTTATATTGTGGAAAATGACATAAAGTTGGAAGATGAAAATTTACTCGTAAATTTTTCAAACATTGCATGAAATTTCATCACTAAAATTCTTGTGAGGATGATAAGATCAACTTTGTACTAACTGGATAAAACTAAAAACTGACGGTAGAAATAACCTATCTTAAGCACTGCTACATAGGAATTCATAACGAAAGTGGGTTAAGTAGGTGCTTTTATAAATATATTAAAGATCATGTCACGCAATTCCTTGCTGCGTTTGCTGATAGAAAACAGCAGGATTCTGTCTCCATCGAGGTTGTTGAATGCATGTGTGGTATTTATTTCAGACGTAGAGACCACAACTTACGTAATGACATATGAAACGAAACTCTCGTCTCCTCCCTGTCTGCCTTTGATGGTCTAATGAAAATTGCAGTATCTCGTGACGTACAAGTTTTCATACTGTAGGTATAAACTTATAATATATTTCTTATATGATAATTACGTAGTTTAGTCAAGTGTAAATTTTAATCATCAAAATTCTATAAACAGAAATCATTTGCTTCTTTCCTTTAACTAGAAGCCACTATTGTAACCGCGGGTTTTTAATGTTCCTCACGTTTAAATAACATTAGACGAACATTAATTCCAAGAAGGGTCTTTACATGCGATTCCACTAATAACGTTCAAGTTCCACTGACATACCTTAGAAGTCACTAGGGTTAAAAATAAAGCGCGATGTCATATGTACTTTATATGCAACTTAACAGTTTAGTTAACAATACTTACAAAACACAAACTGATGTTTAACAGGCTGTATTTGCTTGTAGCTTTGTTTTGTTTGTTTTTTGTACCAGAAATCTATATCTGTATAGAGTATTCTTATATTAGAAAATGCAGGTTTAGAAATTTAAATGAATTTGAAAACGCATCAAAAATAAGTCTCCAATAAATATTATGTATAAAAACGTTTATCACTAACACTAATCATTTAAAATACGCAAATATCACTAAAGTGCATTGAAAGCTGGATAATAAGTTACCTGTGTTGTGCCTAGTGTAAGGATCGAACCACAAATTTTAGTGTTATCAGCCCTAAGTCTTACCGCTGTGTGATCGGAACGCCTTTAATGGCCGATCTTCGCATGCTTGATATATAATAACGCAAAAATAGAACACTTGTCACTAGCTGGAATAGTATACACTTATGTTTCAAAACTTTGAAAGAAGTGAGTTTTGTGATTAAAAATTAGCTTGTTAGAGTTGATCATAAGAAATATTTTTTAGGGAAAGTGTTGTAACAAAAAAGAAGAAAGAAGGCTTAAATTTCGGTTGCGGTCATGGCAAATAGTCTACACGATCATCTAAGTCTGATAAAAATTAGTAACACATTTTTCCATATATACAAATAGATACTAATTACTTAATAGTTTTACTCTTCATTTCGGCTGTCAATCTGCTGCCACCTACAGGGCATTCCTAAGAAGAACCATTTGTGTGTTAGTAATAGGCAGGATTCGATCCTTGGTATTAACCATTCTTGATTGGCTCAGATATATTGACGATACATTCACAATTCGGCCACACACACACACACACACCACAGACGAGATTCAGCTCTGTGATACAATTCAAAATGGGAATAGAAAAAGATAAACTCCCATTCCTTGACGTGATGGTTACCTTGACACACCAACAACCATATACCACAGGGTTTACAGGAAATACACAGAAACGGGTAAGTACTGTTACTATAAATTAAACTACCCCCAGCTGTAAAGACAGGCGTCCTAAAGGAAAATTCCCGTCATTTAAGTTGTATAATCATTCATTTTATGCAAAAATATTTCAAGAGACTAAGATTCTATATTTTCTATTATGGCGCCATCTAGTGTAAAATATACAGTTGTAAATACAAAACATCTTCGTTGTACTATTAACTTAAGGATGTAACCTCACTCGCAGTATGTTACTAACTGCAACTGTCAACTATCACGTTGCCGTTCAGTTACATAGTTATTAAAATATCTGCTTGAAAAGAGCGAACTTCTTAAAGCTTTTCTTAAGTTTGCTTGTATGAAGTTAGGCAGCACAAAGCTACAATGGGCTATCTGTGCTCTAGCCACGGGTATCGAAACCCGGTTTCTAACATTGTAAGTTCGCAGACATGCCGCTGTATCATTGGGGGCGCTTCTCTTAAGACGCTTATCTTTACATGTGCCTTCATAAAAGTGATACTATGGTAACGCAGTCAGTTTCATGTTTTCTCTCTATATATAAACGTGTAAGCCTCACAGTTTTCACTATGAAATATTTCATAGATAAAACATGCATAATGCCAAAATAGAAATCATTAAAATATGCATAATGCCAAAATAGAAATCATTAAAACATGCATAATGCCAAAACAGCATTATGTATGTTTTAATGATTTTTTGATTTGTGATCTTCAGTTTGGATGATGAATGTCGTATATTCAATGGATGGCTAACATAAATATGGACTCTTAAATGAAGTTTTTATCACTTGTAGTTCTTGAGCTATTGTATTTTCGTGCTAAATCTGTAGTTGAAAGTTGGTTGCCTTGGTAACCCTGGACAGAGATGGATTCGAGGGTCACAATATGCATTTTATGAAACTAAGATTAATCCCAAACATTTTTTTAATATAAGTTGTATGCTGTCAATCAAAGAATCCTACTGGACTTCGTTTGGCGATTTGCTACTGGACTATAACATGAAACGCCTTCATATCACATATTAAACAATCAAAAACGTCCGAATAAACTTGAAACTGTCATCTTTCTACGAACATTAAACCTTAAACAAAAGTTTATGACGTAGTTGTTAGGATCATTCTTTTAGAGTGAATTAAGTTATTTACATTGCTAAAATACACCAGTTTCAAAACATCTGATAAACATGTCTAATATACATTTTACACAAACGTTCTGAATTGTAACAAGGCAGCATTATATAAAGCAAAAATTACTATAGCAAACATAGGGATTGAATTAGATTTAAAGCAGACTTTTTATATTGGAATTATACCAAATGGTTAATGTAGAGGAGAAAAATATCATAATAAAGTTTGTACACTTTTAAAAACATTGTCTGATTTCTTTTTTTTGGCATTATGCATGTTTTACCGATTTCTATTTTGGCATTATGCATGTTTTAATGATTTCTATTTTGGCATTATGCATATTTTAATGATTTCTATTTTGGCTGATGGTTCATCAACAACAAAGTTCGCCATTTTCCCAAATTTATGCATGAAAATGTCAGAATTGTATAGACTCGCACTGTATTATAGGTTGTTTTGGTCAGGATGTTATTACGATATAATCTTCCTAGAAACAATAGGTTATCACAATCATCAGTGGGGATGGCTTTCCATGGAGATTATGTCATGACTTACGTCGTAATGCCAATGATGTACAGTATCTCAATGTGAACAAAGGCTATTATCATTGATGTTTGAATGTGTAAGTCTCCAATGCAGATGTACCAGCCAAAAGTTTAAAGATAATTGATAATATCAACAATTATTAGTTATACAGTGTACAAGGGACCGTTATACCGTGAGTGTGAAAATATTATTATCACACCAAATTTATGATTATTATAACTAAAGTCAAACACTTGGGTGTGGCAACATACAGTTTAATTACCCAATCAAATATGTTATCTCAGAAAAAGAATACTTACAGTGCTGTAAAGTATGGCGTGTAGCGTAAAGTAAAATCTGAAAGCATAAAATGGAAGACAATTCATGCACAAGCATAAAGCTGCCTCGTTTCGCAACCGTACATAGTTTATGTGTAATTTGTCAGATATCTGTAACAGAAGATCTAACACAGTGTGCATTTTCTTATGAAAAGGTACCGAAATGTGTCATAGAAAAGGCCAAGTATGGCGACAAGGTTTATCCAGAAACTACAAGAAGGCTTCAAAATGAAAGCTCAGAGACATTTCATCAAGAACAAGAGTTGCTACTAAAATAAAACATATAAAGGAAAAAGTGAACGTGTAAGAACGAAGTAGCATAAAGATCCTCCTCCTCAGATATTGAACCTTTGATATTCACAATGAACTTTGCTTTTTATGTGTGATGGTGAGACGCACAAAAAGAAACACATTGTACCAATTTACCACAGAAAATGTCTGAAAACGTCTTTACGAACCTCTGAAAAGGAAAAAAAACGATACCTCATTAGGAGTGCAATTAGACACCACAACAGACCCTACAGACACCCATGTTGCAATATAAAATATCACAAAAAATGTTGAGCTGTTAATACTCACAAAAGGTCTTAACATGCATGCCTGAAGATAAAGAAAAACAAGCTTCAGTATTATCGAAATAGCTACAGAAATGGAAGTCATTCGTCTTCTCCGGGAAGGATTCCGCTAGGGGCAAATATACACTGTATTTGGATTACAAGACACACGTGTAAACATACAAGAGACAAACAGTGTAGTCACTAGAAAACGATTGAAGTTAAGTTATTAAAAACAAAACTGCTGGTATTGAATTTCATAAAGCCACACAAGTCAATGAATACGATCGAGTACGGTAAACGTACAATAAACAATAATAATCTGAAACTCTTCTGAAGGAAATACCATTTCACATTCTCTTCAACGCTGTTGACTCTTAAATGAAGATTTTATCACTTCTAGCCTCCGAGTTATTACATTTTGTGCTGAATTTTTAGTTGACGGTTGGTTGCCATGGTAACCATGGAGTCACGGAGTCAAAAGTGTCAATATGCATTTCTTAACACTTGGTTGAATCCAAACAAATAGGTTGCTTGTTTTCTACCTTAAATTTCCTTTACCCCCTGACTATTAGTAGCAACAATGACTGATATCCAATTTAATGTAGAAAGAGTATCAGTTGTTATCCTTGTAGCTCTAATAACTTCTGAAACGTTTTTTGACAATACTCAGTCCTGATCAGTGTATAGTAGTCATACACGTCCCTCTACAGGTTGAAATAAATGAACAATACCTTTGTAAAAGTATATATATATATATGTGTATACTGTTGCTAGTTTTCGTTTCGGATGTCAAAGCGATACATGAAAAAAACTTTATTTTCAAACTTATAGATGTGTACTGTATATATCTATAAATATAATCGTACTGTTTGTTGTATGTCCGTGTAACTACTTTGCAGGATGTGGATGGAGCTCCACCAAAACTGGCATGAAGGCTCATTGGGTCCATATGGGGTACATATAAATTTTCAGTTTTGTATTTTGCGTTTTGCGATTTTTATGAGCGTTTTTTACCACTACTTCGCCCCCTGCAGATGGATCTTCACCTAATTTGGTATGGAGGTTCACTAGGCCATGGGGAGATACATACAAATTTTCAGTTTTGTTTTTGTGTTTTGCGGTTTTTATGGACGTTTTT
>NW_013666170.1:132754-177491 GCF_000517525.1 Limulus polyphemus | reverse complement strand
TATATATATATATATATTACTAACTTTACTGTTACTAATATCTTCAACAAATATCATATAGATAGATGTTTGTCATATCAAACATCTATTTACAACGAATTTTTAATGTGAACTAAATATAACCACATCCTAGTTAAACATAAAACAGATTCATATAACGATAGACATGTAATCGTATTTATATGTATGTCTTTCTTTTTCTCCCTGTTTATTCGTAGATAAGACTATTACAGAAGAGGAAAATCTGCTAATAAATTTTGTTGAAGTCCATCCATTCGACGTTCACTCGTTACTTTAGCAGCTTTTTCTAGTGTGTGACAGCGTCAGTAATCTGTGGATAAACATGGTGACATTTCCAGCTTAGGGTTAATCTGTGCATTCAAACAGATGATTATTAAGTTGTTAGCGCTTCAAAATCAAAAGCGATACATATAAAGAAAAGACGTATTCTTGTTTTCAAGCCAGTTTATATGAATTACTATGGTCTCATAAACTGTAAGAAAAAGAGAACACCCTCATTTGGGCAATAATCAGTAAGTCCAATATCTGTTATAAGCAGTTCTCAACTACAGACGGACATAACGACAACAATAACGATACGTGAGCGGTTGCGATGTCTGCCAGGCGAGGCGTTGTGATAGCTTCTGTACACCTGCGAGGTTAACGCGACTGTGCTGAGAATATACATTGTCAACAGATCTACACCAGGCAAGTTTGTCTGCATGCAGCAATCAAAGACTTTGTAGGTCCAGGCAGACACATGTAATATCCTGTATTTAATTCGTAGTGTTAGATTTGTTACTCGGGGCATAAATAAGTAGCACGACAAGTTTCAGGCTTCTACAATACAAACGGTTCTCCATTCTTTAAAAAGTTGTTCTAAAGTGCAGTGATTGCTCGATTGACTTCCAAAGGTAAAATAATTGTAGTTATCACAGACGGAAACCGATACAACCTACCGTTTTGTAGATATCTACAGGGGTTTTGTTGTATGCGTGTATGTTTGTGTTAATGCTTTCTTCAGGGCAGCAAGAGTTGATACGAAATATATTTCCTTTGAAGTTAGAAGCTATATCTCATTAAAAAAAGTAAACACCGCTTGAAAACCTTATAAATGTTTTTAGCCAAACAAATACCTTCTGAAATGTGTACAAATATACCTTTTATAACGAACAATTATGTATTTTTCTTTACAAATGAGTTATAGAAAACCTAAAGGCATAGAAAACGCATGTACTAGTATTAGAAAATCAGCTAAGAAAGATTTTGGGTAAAAGCGAAACGCTTGGTTAGCTGCATGGTGTTTAAGATTGTGTAATTGTTTGTTTTTGAATTTCGCGCAAAGCTACACGAGGACTATCTGCGCTAGCCGTCCCTAATTTAGCAGTGTAAGACTAGAGGGAAGGCAGCTAGTCATCACCACCCACCGCCAACTCTTGGGCTACTCTTTTACCAACAAATAGTGGGATTGACCGTCACATTATAACGCCCCCCCCCGGCTGAAGGGGCGAGCATGTTTGGTGGGACGGGGATTCGAACGAGAATAAGAAGAAAGTCGAGCGCCTTATCCACCTGGCCATGGATTGTGTAATAATTTGTATTCACAGTTGTAAGCAGTATATCAGGCTCTTCGTTCAAACGAGGTCTATAACAAGAGTTTCGCTCTTGCTAACAGGTTTGTGAAAACATCAACAAAGAAATCCCAATTTTCCTACTCGTCATTTTTTTACTAGATCCCTTCATCTTCAGATAATAATATATATACTAGTGTTGTTTCTATTCAGTTACATACACTAAATTTTGACCTCCTCCTTTTTCCGAGAAAAATAGATTAGGCTAGAATTGGCTTTTTTTTCTTCTCTCTCTCTGCACTCGGGCCGGCATGACCAGCTGGTTAGTGTGCTCGACTCGCAATCTGCGGGTTTGAATCCCCGTCCCACCAAACATGCTAGCCCTTTCAGCCGTGGGGGGCGTTATAATGTTACGGCCAGTCCCACTATTCGTTGGTAAAAGAGTAACCCAAGAGTTAGCGGTGGGTGGGGATGACTATCTGCCTTCCCTCTAGTCTTACACTGCTAAATTAGGGACAGCTAGCGCAGATAGCCCTCGTGTAGCTTTGCACGAAATTCAAAACAAAACAAACCACAACAGATGCCACCTGACATTCCAGTCTTTTACTAAATAAATAAATATCAACTCACACTCTTAACTTTTTAATGCAAGCTGAAGTTTGTTAATAGACATTTATATCCATGTAAATAAAATAATGACCTACGTACTATACCTCATGAATGTATCTTTGTTAAAATCTAAAGAATACAATTAACATCCCTACACTAGAGGCCAACTATTATACTTGTTCATTTTAGGCTTATTTTTGTCTTGATTAATATCAAATCTTTAATCTTTCGTTCTAGAAAAACTATGACTTTTTAGATCAGATCTTAACATTTGATAAGATGTTGTCTGCTTGTGTTATTTCCACGTTCTTGAATAGTCATAAAATGAACATTTGCACATACTTGAACAAACTCACTTAATTCTTGGAAAATGGGAAGAAATATAAGACCATCAATGTGGTACAAATTCATAGATGATATATATTTAATGTATGGAATATTAATTCAGAATCATTTAGTTCCCATGAGTTTTCGAATATAGTTTATATGTTAATAAAACTGACACTTACATATGCCATACTAGGCGGAAATTTGCCGTTTTTAAATACTATCATTCCTGTTAAGGATAGGGAGATCATTATTGGTATTTTTATAAAGCTATTTATTTCCATTTCGATTGATATCATCCCCTGTAATATAAAGAGGTGCAGTTATTGGTTATCTTCGTCGGATGGATAAAACATGTAATTAGGGAAGTGTGGGAGGAGGCTAGGGAAATTGATAATTCTTTTAAAAAAATGCTTACCTACAGGAATATATACAAAACATAAGATATTTTGATAGGAAAAAAAAACAGACATGTTCCCTTGAACCATGGAAATAGGAAACGCACATTTAAAGGTCAGGTTGCATGGGTGATTCTCCGTATAAGCGATAATATCACCACAAAACTGAAGTGAATAATTAGAACATCAGGCTTACCTATTAAAATAGTACAAAAATCAGGAATCGTCCTTAAATTACAAATAAAATATTCAGAATATACAAAAGAAATATCATGTTTAAAACATAAGTGTATAGCAGTTAAATATGGAGTCATGATCGATGTCATTGTAAGAATGTTGTTTGGCAGATGCTCTAGTCCGTATATATAGGAGAAACATGTCGACCCGAATGCGTGACAGAATATCTTAATATATATAAATGTGACATGCAAAACATATATAATAATAATACTGTTGCTGAACGTTATAGTAAAGAACATGAGATATCTTAAACAGATAAAATCGGAAAAATCAGATCGAAAGCCCCCCCCCCAATAGCACAGCGATATGTCTGCAGACTTACAACGCTAGAATCCGGGTTTCGATAGCCGTGGTGGGCAGAGCACAGATAGCCCATTGTGTAGCTTTGTGCTTAACTTGAAAAACAACAACAACAACAACAGATCGAAAGATTAAAGAATCCATTTAATCACGAAAAATAAACCTAAAATGAACAAATATAAGCTTAGTTTCCAGTTTAGATATATTGATCGAATTCTTAAGATTTTAATATGTTTGAATTTAACAAAGTCTCTGTACACTTTCACAATAGTTTATAAATATGTATATAAACACTGAAAAAAAGTGTATGTATTGATATAATAGAAAATAAGAATACAGGTATCTGTGAACATACTCATAGATACAAATATGAATATTTTAACAGTTTTCCTGCTCGTATACCTATATTGTTTACTTAGCATTGTTGGCTCGGTTTATTTGAATAATTCAAATTCAAGAATGTTTGATATTTTCCATATAATCGAACCTTTTAGACACGTGTATTAGTGTTTAAATACCTCATGACGGTGTTCCAATTCAGTTTTAACTGGATTAGGGAATCTGTATAATATCAATGGCTCCTGATAAAGCTATAATATTGGAAGAATGAGCAAATAAAGATACATTCTTGAGATGTAGTAGTTATCAACTCAATTTACACACTATATATATAATTTGTATTGACACTTACAGTATAATAGAGATCCTTCTTCAGTATCTGCACTGTGGGAATGAAATTTTACGTCTATACCTCGGACATTTTTCGAAGTCATAAAACAAAATGTGGTTAAAGTTTAAGCAATGACGTTAACGGCACCTACTGTCTTGAACTGAAACTCAGAAATGCACACTGCAATCAAGATACATTTATCATAAAGATTTGTTTGTTGTTTTTTAATTTCGCGCAAAGCTACACGAGGGCTATCTACGCTAGCCGTCCCTAATTTAGCAGTGTAAGACTAGAGGGAAGACAGCTAGTCATCACCGCCAACTCTTAGGCTACTCTTTTTACCAACGAATAGTGGGATTGACCGTCACATTATAACGCCACCATGGCTGAAAGGGCGAACATGTTTGGTGTGACGGGGATTCGAACCCGCGACCCTCAGATTGCGAGTCGAGTGCCTTAACCACCTGGCCATGCCGGGCCATCATAAAGGTAACAGTCAGGTTTTCAGTCGCAGTAATATTCTAAGACTTAATAGTTTTGAAGTATTTGAGCATCCACGAATACAAATGCTAGTTAATTAGTATCATATTCCAATAGTAGACATGAAATATTAGAATTTGTTTGTTTTTTCGGATATTCGCGCAAAGCTACACAATCTAACCTAACCTAACCTGCGCTAGCCTCCTCCAATTTTGAGCTGATAAACTATAGAGAAAGCGGATAGTCAAAGCCCCACCGCTAACTCTTGAGCTACTGTATATTTTATATTTATATATACTTCATATTTTATATTATGTAATCGAATAGTTGGATTTTACTGTCACTCTTAGAACGAACCCATAGTCCCAAAAAGCCGAGCGCGATGTTTTTATGGTAACGAGCAATGGAACCCTCCGATCCACAGTATAGCACACTAACTACTAGGTCATCCTCAAAGTATTGGAAACATACCACTAGATCTATCAGTCAACTGTGATTGCATACATATGCTTATTAGAAGGTTTTTTTTTTTTTGTATTTTATTTTGGATACTACAGGTTTTCTAATCACTTCATTCCACAACCCCATTTGGAAACAAACGGAATTATCTGCCATTATCTTCGAGTTTTTGTCGTGTAGATAGTTTTTATCTGGCGTTTACGACATTCAAAAGTTCTTTGCTATGGCATGATACCCAACGGTAAGTTTTCAGCTACAAGTTAAGTTATTGAAAATGTTCATCAAATAAAAATTACTAGCAGAAGATCATCGGTTTTCTTGTAATGTGGTGTGTACAAAGTAAGCAGTCGTGCACAAGCTGAAATATTTGTTTATTTGTAATTAAGCACAAAGCTACACAATGGGCTATCTGTGCTCTGCCCACCATGGGTATCGAAACCCGGATTCTAGTGTTGTAAGACAAACCGCTGTGCCACTGGGGGGGCCAAGCCGAAATAATACACGTTATTCGTTCAAGACTAGAATAAGGTTATGTACATTCTATGTGAACAAAACCGACACCTTTTCATTCACTTTATGTAAACATCATTCCTCATCTTCAATTTTAAAAATAAGAATTTCCCAAATTCTGGACTTTCTTAAGATTTTAATCATCAGTAAATATATTTAAATTCAAACTATACTGCCTTTATATTTCAATGAAGTGAATTTAGAGATAATTTGTTTTTGCATTTTGTACTTGTTCTAATCAAATATATTTAAACGTTTTTTTATGTTTTATAAATGTTGATTTAGAATTTATAATATATATATTTATATTGAGTGCACGTATATATTCTCGTCAATATAAACATATCTGTTTGTGTGACTGAACTTTTTGAAATAGCGCCTATACATGTTTGAAATATGCAATAGCTTATACAGTAGGCTTAATCGTGGTTTTTCTTTAAATCTCAATCGATAATCATGTGCTCACTTGAAACAGAAGACAACCAGTATAATGCTCGTGCACTAATGTTTATATAAACTCTACAGATTATTCACTTTGAAATGCATAATTCTGCTGCATTTAGATTGAAGATAAATATTGGACATTTGCAACAAGTCAAGTGACGGAAGATATAAAAATATGCAACTTACAACATTTTATTCTAGGCATAAAAATGTACCTCTTGACCCGCATGCTTCTGTACCCTTTAAATGTGTTTGTTAAAATATTTACTGTAACATTAACCTGTACACTTCTTATTCATTAGATATGCAGCAAAAAATAACAAACATATAAATACGTGTACTAATATTTTCTTTGTTTGAATATTATGTGTATAGACGGTAACTCATTCCGTTAGGTTTACGTGTTCTATTTATTGAGCCCCCCAGTGGCACAGCGGTGTGTCTGCGGACTTATTACGCTAGAAACCGAGTTTTGATACCCGTGGTTGATAAATCACAGATAGCCCATTGTGTAGCTTTGTGCTTAACTTCAAACAAACACGCTGTTTATTGAAGGTTCTAAATCTTATGTCTTCCACTCGAACCAACAAACTAAAGCAATGCATGACTAGTTTAACACGAAGAATTTACTGACAAGCTAACTGTAATACACATACCAATTTCTCTGTCTAGTGGGACCGATCATGGCCAATTTCAGTCTTTGTATTCGAGGATTCATGGTTCTTGTCCATTGCGACAAAATCGCACTTAACATACTGGAGCTGTAGGTGTGCTATAGGAGTAACGGTCAAATCAAGGAAGATTAGATCAAGAGCTGGCAATGGGTGCTGTTCACTAGTTGTCTTCTTTCTCTCTGGTCTATCAGCTCACAGTTAGGGGTGGCTCTGTACACATATCCCTCAGTAGTTTTGATCGACATTCTGAAACAAACAACCTCTAATTAGAAATTTAGTGGAACTGTCTGTACAGTTTAAACCTTATCGACTTATCCATATTAATTTCTGCCCATCTATCTGTTTGTTCTCAGATATAAAAATAAAATGTATGCTTAGTGACGCATGTTTATGTATAATTATTTATTTTAATCATGAAAGCTGTAAAGAAAGTAAAGACGATAAGGTCAGAATCTTCAAGACAGCATGATAATACCCACATTAATATCCTTTAATTTTAATATGTATAAGGATTACTTCGTTAAGCGTAAAAAAGGGTGTTTGTTTGTTTGTTTGTTTTAGGGCAAAGTCACATTGGGGAATTGAACTTCGGATTCTAGCGTTGTAAGTCCGTAAACGTACCGCTGTCCCACCGAGGGACATCAAAAACAGAGCATAAAAAAGGGTGTTTGTTTGTTTGTTTTAGGGTAAAGTCACATTGGGTTTTTTGCTGCTTCTACCGCGGGGAATTGAACTACGGATTCTAGCGTTGCAAGTCCGTAAACGTACCGCTGTCCCACCGAGGGACATCAAAAACAGAAAATTACCTCTCAGTACGAAGTCTTACAACCTTTGCATTTTTTATCAGATACTTTCCATGCAGAAATTACTAAAAATGAACGTATCTCGGTTACATTTCTACTCTTAACAAGCGTGATTACTCCAGTGTTGAAAAACTGTCAATAAAACGTTTTTAAATCACGTAAAAATAACAATAAATATTTTTTTTAGTAATAACGGTTTACTAGTATAATTTATTTCATGAATTTTTAATGTTAGTCATTATGTAACAAGTTTAATTGTTTGTTATCAGGTATTCGGGCAGAGATACTCAGTCGTCCCTAATTTGGAATTGATAGACTAGGAGGAAGGCGGGTGCCTAAATCAAAAACAACCATCGCCATCTCTTGTATTAGTACTGTCTGACCGAATAGTGGGATTTAACCTTTACACTTATAACGCATCCATTTCGTTTTTGTTGTTTGCGATGCTAGATTCGCAGATACACAGTACGAGACGCTAACCATTTGGTCACGCATGGCTCCTTTATAAAACAAACTTTCATAGTGAACATTAACCTGTGACAGAAGGAAAATAATAAAACATTTAAACTACTTCTCTATAACACCTTATTTAAAACATATCATTGTAAGGTATACTAAGAAATACACTGAGAAAATTACAAATAAAATTATAAAAGTAGACGTGATTGGTCAATATTCAAGCCAATGAAAATTTGCTGTACATTTTAACCAATGTGAACTTCATTATACTTTGTAAAACATACATTTACCGCTTGTGTGTATTTTAACGTTGTTGTTTTTTTTTCCTGATTAGTGCTATTTTTCTATTTGAAGTCCATATATTCTTGTCTTCCAAAGCATATACCTTTCTGTTGCATTGTAGACCTTTAAGTTCAAGAACATTTGTGATATATGACACTACAAGTATTTTATGTTTCTGCTACTCTGTGAATAACGCTTAATTCTCGTTAAATGTTAATAGTCTTTGAACAACTAAGCAATTTCGGTTTAAAATTTTTAGATATTGAAGTAATGGCACTGTGTACACTGATTGAAATGAAATTCATAGTGTTTTACTATTGTAATTGCTCCCCGGTAGTAAATCTCCTAACTTACAACCCTATAATCTGAGGTTCGATTCCCCGCAGATAGTCCACTATGTAACTTTGCTCTAAAAATACAGCAGCGACAACTGTTGAAAATAAATACAAGTTTGCTACACCACCAGGACACAACTGGTTTTGTGTGTTTCACATAATTATGGACATGGTTATATATACATATGTAAAATTAAATGAACTTACATTTCTATACAAAGCAGTATATTTCTCCCATGTTTAATGTTTGATTGACGAATAAATAAGTAGAGAATTGTATTATTATTATTATTATATTGCTTTTCTTTCTTAGTCATGTGTTGCTGAAAACTCAAAAATATATTTAAATCAAACGCGTGCCGATGTATTGGAATAGTGTGTTTAATCCTTACAAAATTTTGCCTTTATAGTAACCCTTGTTGTCACCTATCCTTAAGAAGGAGATAAACCACTTGAAACAGAAATTATTAAAGAACCTTTTACATTTTGATAGAATCTGTATAGAATTTTACCCTCAAAAACTTTTACACAAGAATTGTTGAAGAACGTATTGAGTTTTACTGGCAGCAGCATAAAGATTACTGTTAAGTGTGAATTTGCGGTGGAAGCTAACTCAATGCGTATTGACCCAATCCACTCAAACCGGGGAACCAGAAAATTTCCCAGAGCATAATTTATCTTTCACCGGTGTTGGTGTCGTGGCGAAAGTCACAAAAAGCCAGCCGACTAACAATAGAGCTATTCCATTTCCCTATACACAATTGTTGTTGCCCCTTGTACTGCATTGAGGTAAGTATTTATACTCAGTTGTTGGGAAGTGAAAAGGCTTAGTCGTAGAAGGTTTTGCCCACAGGATGACCGAATCAAAAGCTATCACCTTCCTGAGTGTTATCAACGGGGAAAGAGAGGTGCAAGCAGGACCGCATCTAATTCGCAGGAGGGAGAAGCGAAAAACGGCTCTGTATAATAGACAAGCTACCCTGAAAAACACTCGCAGCCGCTACAGAATCTAAACATTGGTACTTACATTTTGAGAATAGTTCTTTGCATTATGTCTCCTGGTGAGGAGCGCCCTTACAGTGAGCGTGCGTGCCCATGATAACACCCCATTGTCAGATTGACAGTCCTTTGGGAAAACCGATTGGCTGAAATGGACCCGCCTCTGTTTTAAGGGTTTGCTTTCATTAGAAGAAGCGTGGCTAAGACTTCTTGAGTGTCTAGATAGGTGTTTCTGAACCTGTTTTGCCTGCATCAATTGTATTGCTGCCATCAGGCCAAACGCGCGTGGTAGCTGAGCGAGGTGTTGAAGTCACGCACTCGGGGTCACCCCTTGTTTGTGCAGCAAGCCTTTGTGGAAGCCGCCATATTGACGCGACCAATGGAACGCTTTATCAGCAAATCTCTGGTCAAGAAAGACCAAAAGTAACGAAGTGAGCGTTGGATAGTCTTTTCTTCCGAAAATCTCTACAGATCAAGGGGCTCTAGGGTGAAAATGCCTCGCCCGGGCAGAAGCACTTATGGAGATCAAAAGCCTCCATATTCCTACATTTCTCTGACTTTCATGGCAATTCAGAACTCGCCAGAAAAAATGTTAACACTAAGCGACATCTACAAATTTATTATGGACAGATTTCCTTATTATCGTAAAAACACACAAAGGTGGCAGAACTCTTTACGGCACAACCTTTCGTTCAATGACTGTTTCATTAAGATCCCCAGGCGACCCGACCGACCGGGGAAGGGCAGCTATTGGGCCCTGCACCCTGGATGTGGAGATATGTTTGAGAACGGCAGTTTTCTCCGACGTCGAAAGAGATTCAAGTTGCCCCGTTCACTGAGGCATGCCACGGCAGCCGCTTTTGCCGAACTGAAACAACTAGAGAATGACACACATAACGCTGTTCAAGAACAAGCGAAACTTCGGCTCGCAGCTCTGGCCGCGGCGCCGTCACACCTACAGCCTTTCTGTACAGACTCATCGAGGACGATTGACAAACAACCGTTTACAATCGAGAATTTGATCGCTCCCGACTACAAAGTTCCTGGACATCCATCATCCTATCAAGGTCTTGCACCGGTTGTTCATCAACCCGTATTACCAAATTTTCTGCCGGCGTTTCCTTGCTCCCTTCCGTGTGTTTCGGCAGCGTCTTGGACCTCTCCTATCTCCTCGACGGACTTTCCCTTTGTATCAGCTGGACTGCATTCAAGAAATTTTCCCCACCTTCTCAACATGACCATGGCAATCCATCCTAAGCCGCCAAGTACAATACCTTTACCCCACACCATCTCTACGCTGTCAGGAACGATGCATACATCGATCCCATTTTCTATGCCATCTCTTCCGCTAAAATCAGGACTTCAACCGGCCTTCCAGTTCCCGGGCCTTCACGCCGAACGTACGATGTTTGGGACTCTTCCTGCGGTAACCTACACATCTTGCTCACCTCCGATGAGAATCGATTCCGCCTCCAGTGACACTTCTACAAAATCCCAAGACATTGTCTCTGACGACTCTTCAAAATAATCCGGAACGTTCGAGACCAAGGTGAGCAGAATGCATAAGCATAATTACGCTCAATGAGCAACTCTATTGATATTAAACGTAGGTAGGCACGCCGACAAACAAGAGAAAAAAAACAGAACATTTCCAGTCTTTGACCACTAATGTTTCCCGCTACATTTGTTTGCTGTAAGCCTTTGGTATCTTGGATTAATCACTAGACACTATTTACTGAAACTGAAAACGATCAAGTGGTTAGAATAAAGTAAGCAAACAGAAAAGGACGTGCATTTTGCTTCAGAAGTTTAGGCTTAGCGCTTAGAAAAATTTATAGTGGAATGCAAACTTGTATTCATGTATGCATGTAAACTGGTGTCAATACATAAATCTACAGTCATTGAGGGTAAATTGTGTGTGTAAACATTTAATGTGTATATATTATATTCAGTGTTTTATTTAATTTATATATAGTTTTGAAACGTAGAATCAATGCTCTTATCAAAGTATAGGAATATTATTCTAATTAAGTGCCATGTCAACCATTACTATGTCATAACCACATATATATGTATGTCAGGGTTAGCTGCTTAGGGTTCACTAGAGTTTAGAAACCAATACATTATAGCTGTTGTTTTAACATTTTCAATTATTAATTGATTCCAGCGTTGTGAAAGGCTCAGTTGTTATTCGAAGCTGATGCTCAAACTGAAAAGGGGAAAGGGAAAAGGAAATTTAGGGATTTTCGTATTTCATAAAAGTAAGTGTAATGAGATAATAAAGAAAGGCGTAAATTACAAGCTACTTAATTGATTTTCCATGTATATTTATATCAAAAGAGTCATGTTTCGAAGTCATATGTAAATATTGTCCGGTTATCTTGCTTTGTAAATAAATCGTTCAGAAAGAAGGAAATTATTGATTTGTGATTGTTTTCTGTTGTGAAGAACATTATAAATACAATTCTCGGCAAAATAGCGGCTACAAAATTGGCAAAAGAAAAACACGTAACATAAATATTCAACAAATTCTACTTCCAACATTTCTATTTAAGGAACATTTAACACAAATAATACCCAAGTATATATCTGAAAGAGATTTTGATGGCTATAACTTTATGGTCAATGTTTCAATAACATATTGTCCTAATGTTATAATGTCTTTAAAGCCCCTTCCTGAGAAAACTTATAAAAAAACTATACAGTTATGATATTAAAACGAAAAAATTTTAGGCATCAATTTACATGTGCGTGCAGCGTGTGTGTACATTTATATTATTATTTCTTCAAACTTCCATTTCAATATCTTAATCGCATCTCTTTCTTACATAAAAATGCGAGTACATCAGACAATTTTCCTTTTAGAACTGTAGCATACTCTTTTTCTCGAGAGCAGAAGTAATAACTAACAGTCTTGTAGGGTTAAATGATACAAAACTTAATTATATTTATTTTACAGTATCATTACTATTTGTGTAAAAAAAAAAGAAATAGATTTATTTACGTCTTTTTCTTCGTAAGATGAGCCCTCCAGTGGCACAGCGGTATGTCTGCGGACTTACAACGCTAGAAACCGGGTTTCGATACCCGTGGTGGGCAGAGCACAGATAGCCCTTGTGTAGCTTTGTGCATAATTAAAAACAAACAAACAAACAAACAAACAAGATCGTAAGATGAACTTAGTCAGATCTCTTCCCTGACTGTTTAATGATTTGAACAAGAACTATTAATAGATTGGATATTAAACGTCACATCCTTTATATTTACCACTGACTTTATGGCTAATAATTAACAACATTTGGTTGTTCGTGATAAATACAATTTCATGGATTGAATTTTCTATTATTGTTTCGTTTATATGTAAAATAACACTTTTATTCACTCCACTTAAAATGAAGTTATAAATCTGTGTTCTCAGAGCATTCGGATTCGGTACGCTTTGAAAATGAAACACCAAATATTGTAAAATATAACTTACATATCGAACATGTTATTCAATAAAAGGCTAACTAAAAGAAAATAAGTTCAGCAAAACAACAATAGACAGTTCAAATTTTGACAGATGGACACTAGGTTTTCTTAATGGAAGTAAAATACAATTACATGTTTTTTTATTAGCTCAATTGGTTATAGGTAAGTTAAAATTTAAAGCAAGGTAGTACGGGATTTCCTTCTAATGACTGATACATGTGGTACCCATTTTTAAATCAGTTTAAAAACACACTTTTGTGTACGGCCTCTCCAAAATAGTTGTTTTATCATTTTATGTTTCGACAGCATACGAAAAAATGCATTTAAAGTCCGATGATTATTTTAGCTGGAGACAATATACTGAAGGCATTCTTTCAACGTTAGCACTACACAACGCTATGAGCTTTCCAGGTAAAATTTGATGACGAAAAACCCACTTTTTAGAAAATAAAAGTTTGGAGACGGCTTGAATGGATAATGAAGAAAACTTTGTAATAAATGTACAACGTGTCGACAAAACTGTGTCATCATCAGGTTGTACATTTATGATATACTTTTTTTTTTTCATTATCCATTCAAGCAGTCTCAAAACTTTTATTATTCATAAACTATTGAGTTATATGGGAAGTTATTGGGCAATGGACCAGATGACTATAGATAGGTACTCATACAAATACGTCAATAGGTGACTATGTAGGTATCGGTAGTTAAAAAGGTTTGTGTAACTGTTAGGTTTAAGTGTATAAAAGAATCGCTTTAAAATTTCAGTGGTATTGGTACTCTGAAAAAATGCATCTTTTAATGTTAAAATCAAGCCAGAGTTGATAAACAATATTACTTTTATCGTAAGTAGATTATATACTAAATAATTTTAACGAAAGGGGAAAGTTTAACAAATTTTTCTCAAATAACCACATGAGATTGACAATGTATTACCTGAAAGATGTATAACAGTTTGAACTGAACTTTAAAAAGGTTCAGAATCAGTCACTTTATAGTATATGTATCTAGCCTAAAAAAAAAAGACAGGGTGTTTTACATTATTGTGCTATTAACATATTCGTATGACTGGCATATAGAGAAGAATGTAATACCTCTGTATTTGATTGTGTTGTATCCTATATATATATATTTAAGTAAAAAATTATATACATAATAAGATTAAAAACTATAAGTAATAATAAAGTAATATTACAGTTTAATAAAATATATATTCACCTTATAGAAAATTCTTACCATGTTGTTATTTGTACTATTTTCTTTTTCTGTCTTTTCACAAATTGGGCTTGTCTTGAAATCACATTACATATAAAGTAGGTTATCACTAATGAAGCTACAGAATTGGGTTATTTTAGCCTAGTGACCAATGTTACCTGATCTAATAAAGCTACAGAATAGTGTTATTTTAGCCTAGTGACCAATGTTACCTGATCTAATAAAGCTACAGAATAGTGTTATTTTAGCCTAGTGACCAATGTTACCTGATCTAATAAAGCTACAGAATAGTGTTATTTTAGCATCATAGTCAATGTTATCTGATGGTAGCCAGTTCTGAAATTACATTTATCTTTTATATAATTCTATATCAATTCATCCATAGTTCACTGTAAAAACTTATGTACTAGCAGAATAGATAAGAAAACAGATATATTGAGAGAGATATAGGGAACTGGTGTTGTATAAAATGAAGGTTGAATATACCTAATGAAATGCTGTTACAAAATAAAGTTATTTACAACCAAAGTTTTCATTATATATGAAAACAAAGACGAACACAGCGACTATGATAAGTTTTAGTACCATTACATGCTTGATAAATGTTTAAAACTGTTACATGCTTGATAAGTGTTTAGTACCATTACATTCTTGATAAGTGTTTAGTACTATTACACACTCGATAAGTGTTTAGTACTGTTACATGCTTGATAAGTGTTTAAAACTGTTACATGCTTAAAAATTGTCACTGGGCTACTTCGTTCTTAATATGCTTATTGGTTTTCAGTAAAGATTGAACAATTAAAGGCTCTGTTTATTTTTTTAGCATTAAAAGTTTATAATGTTCAAGAGACTGATTAACTGCTGCACATACATGATTGAAATTTATAAATTATCGTTATCTATCTGCCTAATTACATCTATACATATATATACATAAGCCGTTTATCAGCCTTATATATTGCAGTTCATTCTTCTGTCTTTTCATCATTCATTATATTAATCTATGTGCCTTACATTGTTTATTCAATTTTCTATCTGGATGTTTATATATATATATATATCCATACACTGAGGATCATGCTTGAATCATTGGCTATTTCTTCATCACTTGCATGAAGACGTTACAAATTGGTCTAGATTTCATCTAATAAAAATGAATACCCTGGAAACTTGCCTAGAATTTGCTTTGGCTGTGAGATGTGTTTTGTAAGAACTGAAGCCTATCAGGAAATCAATTATAAATAGATAAAGAGACAGAGGCTTTCGTGAAGAAAAGAAACAAAGTATCCAGCTAAAAATAAATAGTGTATTATAAGACTAAACATTGATATTACAAATCTAGAATATAAATGTATTTATATAATAAATCTAAATCCCGATTGAGTTGACAATTATAAGCTCATGACGTATCAAGCATTTGTTTCAGTTCCTCAGCACCAATAATTCTGGGACTAAATGTAAGGAAATATGCACATACTTATAAACCAACCTGTACATAGCTATTGTTCAATAAACCAACCTGTACATAGCTATTGTTCAATAAACCAACCTGTACATAGTTATTGTTCAACAAGAGAACAAATGTATAAAATCAAAAATAAATTAGTCGTTTGTTTTATTCTTAAATATCACTCACATTCAGCATTTTTATTGTCGGGTTTATTTGCTTTTGTAACTTACGTTTGGAATTACGTCATTGACTTGCTCATAGTTTTAACTAACGATATTTCAAACATCCAAAAAAAGTGCATGTACATTAAGTCGCTTATTTCTTTATGTTTTGAATATGAGCAGTTGCCAAAGATATATATATATATACTTATTTTAACTATTTATATGTATGTATGTATCTAGTGTACTACATCAGATATTTCGCTTGTTGGTAACTTGCTTTATTTCTTGTTCAACACTACTGTTGGCCACATGTATGTGTGATACATGAAGCTTAACAATAATAATAATTAAAATGCTAGAAATATCTCTCTTTTTTATTTCACAAAAGGTTTTACAAAGTAAAGGTTTTTATTTATTTTGTTCACAACGTTTCATCAGGTTTACTTGGCATCATCAGGTGAGATGCAACAGCTGAGGCTAACAGAAATTATTTTAAAATAAGATAATCACGTGACTGTCTATAACAGTACTAATCTACAAAACATGTGATTCAGCAATTGAAAACTTATTTAAATATTTTATCAATGAACTGTCAAGCACATAAATATAGAAATAAAGCTTTAAAGGCTGAACCTATGTATTGAAATTTGTTCTGTGCACAAGAGAGGTAGATTAAAATAGATATAACTGAACACCTTTGTATTTACTAAGAACAGGGTTTAGTTTTATAATAACAGGGTTTGTTTCATTCTTCGTCTGTTAATGTTGTATTCTCTGCTGATGATTTTAACTTATGAAGAATCAAAAGAAATTGTTCCTAGACACGTGTTCAAAAACATGAGATGGAGATTTTAAAAGTTCACATAAACGACTAGAAAGTTGTATGTTTGACTCATCAGTATAAAAGCTTCTGCAATCTGTATATTCTATTGCATACACATTTCCTGAAGTATTATTGTCTATATATTTTTCTGGATAGCAGCTATTTTTTCCAGGTACAAATGTAAATTGTACTTTAATGTCAATTCTAATCTTTCTCACTCTCTTGTATATAGAACAAATTTCAATACCTAGACTCAGCCCTTAAAGCTCTATTTTATATCTATCAATCTGGCAGTTCGTGACATTAAAATACAATTTTCATTTCCATTTTGAATCCTTCAGGTTTAGTGGTATGTTATTCGGAGAGTTCATTCGAAATACTGCAGGTTATGCTGTTTGTTAACTGGATTGTTCATTTCAAGCCATACAGGTCATGATTTGTGTTAATTAGACGGTTCATTTGGCATCGTGCAGGTTATGATATATGTTAATAACGGATCATTTCAACTCATGCAGGTCCTGGTGAAAACTAACTGAACGATCCATTTCAAATCCTGCAGGATGTTGTGTACGCCAACTGGACGATCACGTATTACATTTCGATAAGCAAAACCTGTACGCTTATAGGAATCGAATCTACGCCATTAGTGCATTCGAACTATAAGAACTTCTTAAATGACTTATGGGACAAATGGCGAAGATCAGTCTAATTACATGTTCACAATTCTAAAAGTATGTTTGTAGATTTATGTGTAGAGAACAATTAGATAACAATATAAGGATAATTGGGACAACTCCCAACTTATTAGTCGGTTTCACTACAGAACAGTTGCGTGACAATATAATAAATGATACAATCATAACCATTATTCGTCGGTTTCCCTACAGAACAGTTGCGTGACAATATGATACATGATACAATCCTAACACTTATTCGTCGGTTTCACTACAGAACAGTTGCGTGACAATATAATAAATGATACAATCATAACCATTATTCGTCGGTTTCACTACAGAACAGTTACGTGACAATATAATAAATGATACAATCCTAACCATTATTCATCGGTTTCACTACAGAACAGTTACGTGACAATATAATAAATGATACAATCCTAATGCTTATTCGTAGGTTTCACTACAGAACAGTTACGTGACAATATAACAAATGGTACAATCCTAACGCTTATTTGTCGGTTTCAGTTCAGAACAGTTGCGTGACAATATAATAAATGATACAATCCTAACCATTATTCGTCGGTTTCACTACAGAACAGTTGCGTGACAATATAATAAATGATACAATCCTGATGCTTATTCGTAGGTTTCAGTTCAGAACAGTTGCGTGACAATATAATAAATGATACAATCCTAACACTTATTCGTCGGTTTCACTACAGAACAGTTACGTGACAATATAATAAATGATACAATCCTAACGCTTATTCGTAGGTTTCAGTTCAGAACAGTTATCAGTTTTGATTTGTATAAAAGCTGCTATTCTTTATAATTCCCATAACATCAAGTATTTAAAAATAACACACACATATAATAACTATGCAAGTCAGAAAAAAAAATGAATTACAGAGTACATCTGTCCAATAGAATCTTAATGCAAGCTAACAAACAGTATATCTGTAAAACCTTCTCGTATAACGAGTTAAGCAGTATTCTAGATAATTAATTATAGATATTAATCACGTTTCGCGTTTGTGCACATGACTGTACGTATATTGATGGCAGTCAGAAGAATAATTCCTCACTTTCTATCATGATAATGATGTATAGCACAAAAACACATTTAATTAAACGTTCTGCATTTGGCCATGAATACGTCATTTGGAATGCAAATGGCGTTGTGGTTACATTATATATACAATTTATATCCACTTTTACGTTTCCATGTATGGTTTCATTAACCCTCATTTTCTAACGTTCCTGCATTTATTTCTACAATGTCTGAACACTACTCACGAGACCTTAGGTCATAATTACTGTGAAAAATATTAATTAGAAATAAATTTAGGCTTAAATCAGGAAATTTGAGCAACTATAATTTTCAATGTTAGTGTCCCTTACAAATAGATAGATATTTTGAATCGTTTAACTTAGTAAACATTTATAGCATTGTTATTCAATAATAAAAAGAGGCCAAAAACATGATGCATGTATGCTTAAATGTATACTAGTATTTGTATTAAGAAAATTTGTTTCTCTTTTTTTAAGATTTACTTTTGTTCGCTACAGATAATAAACTCAACATAAAGAAAGACGAAACATACATACATACCCAGTCCATTTTTAAAAAACAATAGCCTAAACAAATAGGTTTTTACATAAGAACACAGACTTTCATGGTTTTATTGGTCAGAAAAAATATAGATTTTTCATAGTTTTTTCTCATTTTTGGGGCAAACAATCAATTTTTCAACCTGAACCTTTAAAAAGCACTTTCACAAACAAATTTGGATCATTTTCAAAATCTAGGCTTTAATAGGTTTTATAGATTCACTAAGAGCCTTGTCCACATATTTTGCTGGATAAATCATGAAACTCCAATTTTATATAGTTATTATTATGTATATTCACATCTATCTATCTGGAAATAACGGTTCATCGATTGATATGTGCATACGTTTTACCAGTTTATCAACCCTGACATGCCCTGGTGGTTAGGGCACTCGAATTCCTGTCACGATGAACGTGCTCGCCCTTTCAGCTGTTTGGGCGTTATAAAGTTACAGTCAATCCCACTGTTCGTTGGTAAAAGAGTAGCCCAAGAGTTGGCGTGGGTGGTTTTGACTAGCTGCCTTCCCTCTAGTCTATCACTGCTAAATTAAAGATGGCTAGTGCAGATAGCCTTTGAGTAGCTTTGCGAGAAATTCAACAAACAAACAAAATCCATCTATTTCTAACTCTGAATGATAGCCCTCGTGTAGCTTTGCGCGAGATTCTAAACTAACTAAAATTTACCACTTTATAAAATATCGGAAATATTAACAACAACAAAAACGCATACTTGTATACGGCTCTGTGTGACAGGATAAATACAGGTTTAAAATTAACTAGATGACAATCAGAGTGGATCTGTGCTAGCTAATAACTTATGACTGAGTAAGCATATAGATATATCACAAAGATAGAAGGGAGACTACAGAGAAGCTTCGTGTGAAAAAAGGAAGAGTGGGGGAGCAACGAGCTAAACGCATTCACACTTCTCTTTTGCTACCAGTATATATATATATATATATATCCATGATCAAAAGCTTATTAAACTCTGAATAAAGGCAATACTTTTACCTTGCTTAACACGCCACTCAGATCGTCTAAGCTCTGGTTGTGAAGGTCAGATCTATATGAACTGGTTTAATTGAAACAAAAGGATAAAAACGCTATAATATATAGGGTTTTTACCATTTTGTATCAAGACTTATTGAACCTACGTGTTTTTCTGGCATCATTAAACTGGTATAATTGTTATCTTTATTAATGGATATACTGGCGTGAGTTTAAATGCGAGTGTACGTTTTCCAAAGGCAATATGCGCATATATTCCCGCCTTTTAGTAGAATAATGTGCTCGTATTCTTTGTATACACTACAACATCCACCCACTATTGTCATGTTAAATGCCCTTAAACCAGAGCATACAATTATAACTAACCTTACATAAATAGTGGCCTCAAAGCTTTTCGTGTTTAGTAATAACACATGTTTTCTTTGGTTTTGAAGTATGTATGAAGACGCCACCTGTAAGTGTTAATTTCCATTACGTAAATAGTTATTTCAGATAATGTGTCTCTGAATGTCCATTCCCATATTTGTTGTTTACACCCTCTACTTGGTACCACGGGTGAAGTGTGCTACAGCAAAGCAGCCTGTACAGGTGTTGAATGTATGCCAAATCACATGAGACTACATAGATATATCTTCGTCTGTATGATTTTATCTGAGCTCCTTCATTTCTAAGATGCTTAAATATATTATATTTCAAAAAATATCAAAAAGGATGGCATTCATTGTTAATCTAGGAGATTCTACTACATTCTGTATTAACAAAAATATAGCGGCTTCAACAACATCCTATAATAAACATAATACAGCGGGTTCTACTACATCCTATAATGAATATAATATAACGGGTTTACAATATCCTATAATGAATATAATATAGCGGGTTCTACAATATCCTATAATAAACATAATATAGCGGGTTCTACTACATTTTATAATGAATATAATATAGCGGGTTCTACAATATCCTATAATAAACATAATATAGCGGGTTCTACAATATCCTATAATGAATATAATATAGCTGGTTCTACAACATCCTATAATGAATATAAAATAGCGGGTTCTACAATATCCTATAATGAATATAAAATAGCGGGTTCTACGACATTTTATAATGAACATAATATTGCAAATTCTACTACACCCTATAATGAACATATAATAGCGGGTTTTACGATACCCCATAATGAACATAAATATAAAAGGTTCTGGACGTTTTACTGTTTAGGAGGGGTGGTGTAAGAGTGAATCTAATAGATCAAAGAGAATGTTTGAAAAACACAGTGTGGTTTGTGTTTTATTGAAGTAAGCTAGCGCCTTAGATCACTATTAAATGATTGCAAATGTCTAACAAATCATCCATGTAAGTAACATTCAAAACAGGCAGAATTGTAAGTAACATTCAAAACAGGCAGAATTTTCATATTTTCAGCCATTTTAAAAGATATATCCTATAAGCCACGAATCCTTCAGCTACACTCTCACGAAAACGATAGTTATGCAGTCAAACCAAAAATTCGGTAAGTATTTGTTTTTTCAGTTAGACAGAGAGGAATAGTTAAGGAATTTTACCCGTCTTGTTAAACTGCTGTTAATTTGGCAAGTGATGAAAACAATTAACACAATGTTAGTACGGAACGTAAGACTGGCAAAATGTGAGAAAAGGTCTCAGTAAGTTACTTATAAAAAAATGATGTTAAAAAGACATAAAGAAAAATTTATTTTAAAACTTGTAAAAATTAGTGTGAAAAACTCCTCTCATCTACATACCAGATGTTTAAAATGTAGCACATCGTCATCATATGGATAATTGATCATTTTCTTCATAATGAAGCAGCACTGGGATGGTCTAGTGTGTGCCGGTTTGCGGGTCAGAAAGCCCAATGTTCGAGATGTGATACCTCTGAAAACACTCTGAATTTTCAGTTTTGGGTGCGATATACAAGTACCAGTCAACCAGTTGTTCTGCATTTCATTACTGATACATATTATCCATTACAAAATGTACAGGGACATAATAAAAGATATATGCCAATGTGAAATGATAAACAGATAAATACGGTTTAATATCCCTTGAATGTCTCGCTACTTCAAAAGGTTAGCTTTGTGGTTCAGTGTACAATATATATTTACTGGTAATTCAGTGCATACACATAAAATCGTGTTTGTTGAGAAAATATCATGCTTTTTAAATGAATCAGGTCAAGAAGCAATCTTGCACGCTCAGTTGAAAAAAAGCACGAATGTTTTAACTTTTTTCTTTGTCTTAGAGCAAAACCATCTTATATTTTCAGTAAAAAAGCACGAAGGTTTTAACTCTTTTCTTCGTCTTAGAGCAAAACCATCTTGTATTTTCAGTAAAAAAGCACGAAGGTTTTAACGCTTTTCTTCGTCTTAGAGCAAAACCATATTGTATTTTCAAAAAAAAAACACGAGAGTTTTAATTTTTTACTTCGTCTTAGAGCAAAACCATCTTCCATGCTCAGTCAAAATAAGCACGGAGATTTTAATGCTTTACTTCGTTTCAACACAAAATCATAACTAGAACGAATTATATACTTAAAATTATTGCGTTTATTTTGTCTGGGCACATATAATGATTAATATGTTTTCAGTTAGAACGTGCGTTCCTGTACATGGCATACATAAAACATAATAGATTCTGTTACGTTATACCACGTGTACAGTTAGCTCGACTTGCCGACGTAATTTCCAATAACTAACTTATGCATTAATCGAATAGGTAATTAATATTACTGTATGACAGGATTACTCGCGCACTCAAATGGTCTATTTAGTTTATAAACTATTTAATAAGATATAAAATCCTATTTCATTACTTGTGTTGTAGGTGATGCTTCATTAACCCCGTTTGTATTGAACGCTTTATATATTTATATATACCTAAAAATAACATTTCTTCTGCATCACCACTTTGACACCCGTACAAAATTTCAAGCATAGTTGTATTAAGTATGATGATTATCACATTTACCCTTGTGAATTAAGTGTTGAAATTGTGGCTGTACATGCAGTTATCAAGAGTTTAATACAAGTTCCTTTTAGCCTAAATAAAATCTCTCGGTCACTTTTTTCTCATTTTTTTTTCATAAACTTTGTCCATTTTGGTCAGTTCTAAGTGATTATTGCGGGTTTGATTCGCAAGATTTAAACCGACAATTATAAAATTTAATAGATATTATGTGTTTGTCAATCATTTTGTATTGTTTAGTCGAGATTAGTGAAGGTTTTCAGAAACAGCTAAGTTCATTCACCATTAAGTTACGAACAAGAAAAAAAGTTCATTTTTAAATCATATTGACTAATCTCAACATTCTCAATTATAATCACATCATAATGTCGAAATCTGAAGACTGATTTCATTGTTTAAAACTATCATAAAATCATAATGTCGAAATCTGAAGACTGATTTCATTGTTTAAAACTATCATAAAATCATCATGTCGAAATCTGAAGACTGATTTCATTGTTTAAAACTATCATAAAATCATAATGTCGAAGTCTGAAGACTGATTTAATTGTTTAAAACTATCATAAAATCATAATGTCGAAATCTGAAGACTGATTTCATTGTTTAAAACTATCATAACATCACAATGTCGAACTGTCAAGACTGATCTCATTATTCCAAAGCATTATAACACCACAATGTCGAACTGTAAAGACTGATCTCATTATTCCAAAGCATTATAACACCACAATGTCGAACTGTAAAGACTAGTTTCAATTTCCAAACTATTATAGTATCACAATGTCGAAGTCTGACAACTGATCTCATCATTCCAAACTATTACAAAGCCACAATGTTAAAATATGTTATAACAATGATGAAATCAAATAATCCTGAGAATTATAAAACCATCATCTTACTTTAATGTTACCAAATCGAACTTAATACTGAAACATTAAACATTAAAAACGTCGTTTTAATTGTCCTCTGACTTTAATCAAACTGTATTACACGCATTTCTTTGTCGTTTTGTTTTATTAGATTTGAAATCTTCTTTAGTAGTTATAGTATTTTATCCGGAGAGAAGAAATGTTTGGTTATCCCTCATATGCACGAGGGTTAGAGATCACTAGGGTTCAGCTGTAGCTGTCTGGCCATACTTGCTTTTGAGCTACTGACCAAAGGTAAGATAGCCAATCATCAGTACCCGCTCCTGCAAGATCTTTGTCGGGCTAGAATCAGAAGGAGAACACCTATTAGATTTATAACGCACCCATAACTAAAAGAGTGGAGCGTATTCAGGGGTGTGTAGAACTTTTGTTAAGCAACCCAGTACGATAACTACTAGGCATGCCCAAATTACCAACTGCATCAATATTACAAGGAAATCTATTGTTAATATATTGAATGTAGATAATAGGAATTTGAGTGGATATTTATTGTGCACAAGTTTTAAAATATTTGTGTTTTATGTGTGTTTTTTAATTTAATTTCTTACGAAAAGATGGAGATTTTATATTTTCCACAACGCCCCTATATTTTACCACTTCCAAAACAATACTAATGTTTTAACCTCATGTCTAAAACAAGACTAATAATTTAACCCCATGTCTACAACACATTAAGAATTATTCGGATTACATGGCTTTTTTTTTTTATCAGGAACATACCGAATTTTTAAGAAGAATATGTTTATAGTAATGAAATACTGGAATATTAGTAGCAATACCTGGAATCCTGATAGGCCTGACAGTTGATCTGCTGTTGTCAGTCCACGCATATGGCGAGAGTAGCCGGGCGCATTCATTGATCTCCCAGATCTCAGCTGGCAGCCTATTGTGATAGAACGCTAAATCATGCGCTGTTCAACTTCACTAATGTCAGTTGACACGCAGAGTCAAGTCTTTGCCTTTTTTCTATAGCTTGCCTGTTACTACAACCCATAAAAATACTCCTTTCATACTTGTATATATATTCTTATTTTCTCAGAGGCGCACAGAACAGAAAAGAAGGTTATGTGTACACGCTTGGAAACAAGTCCAAAAGACTATACATAAGAAATTTAGTCGTGACAACTGACGAACTGACAATGCAAACAACATTTATCTGTTGCAACGATCTGAAGACTTCCTTTTGAGTAGCCAAATTTCAATAAATCTAAATGACTCTAAAAAAGAAAGAAACATACAAAGATGAGACCGACAGATAAGCCTATTTTGTTCTCTACTTATCATAAAAATATACATCTGTTAGACATTGCCAGCCATAATTCAACAAAAATTAAAAAGTCACGCCTCTCTAGGAAGGAGATACCATACCTTAGGCTCGGAAGTTTTTAATAATATTTCTTAAGTATCTTCTATCTGATAAAACGAAGTAATTGTAAAAGATTTATCGGAGAATCGACGCCCATTCCTCGCCTCACCCCAAGGGACTGACAGAACTTCAAAGTAGTTTGTACTAAGCCCTATAGAATGACTGGTTTATGGCTATATTGTATAACAGTGAGAGAGAGAGACACGAACACATTTCTTAAACTATTATATTATAGCATTGCAAAGTAATTAATACTAGATACGCTTTCAATATGCATCTAATTCGTGACTCTTGGAGGGTTTTTTTCCCTCCTACGATATTCAAAGGTAAATGGTATATAGTTCATTCGAAAAAGGATATCCGCATTAAATATCTTCCATTGATCTATAGGGAAATACCTGTAGTTTGGATTCAATTTTCCAGGCACTGGAAATAGTTTGTGTATGCAGCGTTATCAATATTCAGTAGATCGTGGAGACTACACTGATCTGAGAAATTTAAATCTCTGATTGCCTGTTGAAGTATGAGTCAGTGCTCTTAGAGAATGAGTAGTCTTGAATAGTTTGATAACATATTATATTGTGTACACTTATATGAAGAAAAGACGCCTAACATATATAAATATTTTCGTTTAATGTGCCACTGGAAACAAGTACGTTGTGACACGCACTCCATAATTTACGTTTGTACTGGCAATTGTAAGATTTGTTTTAAAGCAGAACGTTATATAAAAATAATCTTCATTTGAAAAATGGCGTGTCTCTCTCACTGATGCAATAAGCTTTAAAAAAAAGCTATAAATATTATTGTTAACGCGTATGTGACGTACGCTTACTGATGTAAACTAGTCATTTTAATAACCTACAGCCAGGCTGGGTTTGATTTCCAGCCTACGCTCCAATTATTGAAAATACTAGTTACGTCTGTAAGTACATTTTGTCAGTAAACGGGATACTACAGTGGTGCTATCTTTATGTTTTTATATGGTGTGAACACATGTATTTACGCGTCACCTTTTTAATAAGATACTTAGCGTGTTTTGTAATTCTGACCTATGATAACACATCTAAATGAGAGATTATGTAGCTAGTTTTCCACTCCATTACAACATACTGGGTCTTAATACGTTTTTCGCTCGTATCGTGATCCATAACTTTTTTTTCGAATTATTCAAATCCAATATATTAAGATGAATAAGATATTTATATAGTCTCCTCTCACTGGCGAATCCAGAGTTAGTGTTTGAGGGCCAAAGTTTTGGAGAGATGACACCGATGCACAACAGAAACAACTTATATAGTTTCATCTTATATAGGATTACACTACAGAAACAATAAAGTTTGAACTCATATACGACTACTCTATAAAAACAATAAAGTTTCTACTTATATAGGATTAAACTATAGAAACAATAACGTTTCGACTTATATGGGATTACACTATATAAACAACAACAACGTTTCGACTTATATTGGGTTACACTGTACGAAATAACGTTTCAACCTATATAGCATCACAATATAAAAACAACTTTTCAGCCTGTATAACATTACACTATAGAAACAACAAGGTTTCAACCTGTATAGGATAACACTATAGAAACAACAAGGTTTCAACCTGTATAGGATAACACTATATAAACAACAATGTTTCAACCTGTATAGGGTTACATTATATAAATAACAACATTTCAGCCTATATAGGATTACACTGTAAAAACAACAACGTTTTAATCTATATAGGGTTATACTATAAAAACAACATCGTTTCAACCTACATAGGATTACACTATAGAAACAATAAACACATCGAAAGCCATGTTTTATCTTTAGAAGCACATCGAAAGCTAGGTTCTTGTTTGTTTGAATTTAAGCACAAAGCTACACAATGGGCTATCTGTGCTCTGCCCAACACAAGTATCGAAATCCGGTTTCTAGTGTTGTAAATCGTCAGACATACCGCTCTGCCACTGAGGGGGGCGGCTAGGTTCTATCTTTTGGAACACATCAAAAGTCATGTTTTGTCTTTAGAAAACATTCATAACAATGATGTATAACTTGAACAGACACGCTAACTGATCAAATGTTTATATTACTTCATGAACTCAACTCAAATATGTAGTTTTATATGACTTCAGAACAATGATGTATAACTTGAACAGACACGCTAACTGATTAAATGTTTATATTGCTTCATGAACTCAACTCAAATATGTAGTTTTATATGACTTCAGAACAATGATGTATAACTTGAACAGACACGCTAACTGATTAAATGTTTATATTGCTTCATGAACTCAACTCAAATATGTAGTTTTATATGACTTCAGAACAATGATGTATAACTTGAACAGACACGCTAACTGATTAAATGTTTATATTGCTTCATGAACTCAACTCAAATATGTAGTTTTATATGACTTCAGAACAATGATGTATAACTTGAACAGACACGCTAACTGATTAAATGTTTATACTGCTTCATGAACTCAACTCAAATATGTAGTTTTATATGACTTCAGAACAATGATGTATAACTTGAACAGACACGCTAACTGATTAAATGTTTATATTGCTTCATGAACTCAACTCAAATATGTATTTTTATATGCTCAAAATAATTGGATTAATTAGTATTATTTCGTTTTATGTTTAAAGGACAACTTTAGTTATACCTTACAACAATTTTGCTTACTGTTTATATATTAGAGTGAGAAGGAAGTATACATCGCTCTAATGTGAACTTTGTTAGTTATCACATCAAATGTCTTTGTAAAATATACTAAACTAATCACATTGATCTTAGGGATTAGACCCAAAAGCAAAAATGTAATTAAATGATTTTGTTTTTAATTGCATGATACAGAATAAACTTACAGTTACGTAATTAAATATTCACGTAAACGTTAACATACAGCAGAGAAAGAATAAAAGGGCACACAGTTCACTGGTATAAGAGCCCATAAGAAAACTCCCAATGGCATATAACAAATATTAACTTCAACCATTTCGATTATCATGGGCTTGATGTTGTTTTTGTTTTAATTAGAATACATGAATTGTTTTTGATTTCTCTGAAACACTAGATCATTGAATAATTAGCGCATTATATCTTTTTACTTGGACCAGTTATAATGTGTCAAATAATATAGGCATATGTGGTCTCTTTTAAAGTAAACGTAAAAAAAAATATGTGTATAGAAAAGAACAAAATTAACCTAATGATAGTTTATAAAACACTGTAATTTATTCGTATATATATATATACACAACAAACGAGCTATACTGTGAGATTTCACAAGCACATAGTGTATTAATACATATACAAATTAATCGTCATGAAATATTGTACTTAAAGATTTAAGTTGGATACATCGTGATCAGAAAACAATTTACATCTCATAAAAGAACTCAAAATCAAAGTTAAGTACACATTAAATCTTGAACAAGCGTTAAAAATTCCTACAACATTAGCTAAGCAGGCGGTTACAAAGTAAGTGACTTTAAGGTTAAAGTTCATCCTGAATAATAGAAATGGCTGGCACGGTACGTTAAACCATGGAAAACCTAAGTAGCCTTGTAATCGTGTTTTCCAACACGTTTCAACCAGCTTAATACTTAACACTGTTGATAATTATTATTATTTTTATCAAATATTAACCTAAAACGCGCCAAGAATTTACTTGTATTCTTCACAAGCTTTCATTTGCTTAAAACACCAATCATATGAGCAGCGTTTATAATTTGACAATAAATTAACTTATCTTTGGTTATAAGTTATACGCTTAGCACTTTTCTACGTTAGTGTATTCAAATTGACAGGCATTCTGCATCTAATATCTTAATTGAGTATATCACAATCAAAGCAGGGATAGACTAAAAAGAATGTTGAAAATAGTTTGCAAAAGTAATTTAGCCCCCACCCCACCACTGACGTTCAACCGTAAGTATGAGGGCTTATAACTCAAAAAGTAGAGTTTCTATACCCGCGATGGTCAAAACATAGATAGCCCATTGTTTTGCTTTGGGCTTACCAACAAAAAACAATTTAAATTAATTTTCTTTAGTGTGACTTCGTATCTTGTTATTACTATACATTTCCACTACACAACTACAGCCTGGAAAAGAAAAACGCCATAACCATGAACACTTTTTTTAATAAAAAGAGGTCGGAAATAATCTCTAGATATAAAATAAAGGTGGTACTTAAAAAAACTTGAGCGTTTGATTTGTCTTCTGTCATATAATGAGATGCTGCTGAAGATGACACCTCGCTTCAGAGAAATAGATACACAAGCAAGTAACCTCATTGTTTTCCTTTCATTCTCTGTCTGAAGAAAAGCAAAACAGGGCCATTAAAGAATGGTTTGTAATGTAAAAAAACTACTACCAGTCTTGTTGTGATGTAATGTCACAGAAACCACAGATAAAAAAAGACAGACTTCAAATATACCCTTCCTTCAACTCTGTGAGTTGTACACATCAATGTTGCCTAAGTGCATACTTAAAACTTATATATGTGTGTTTTCGAGCTAATCAAAAGCAAGAATTAACGTATCAGTAGCCGTGTAAATATCAAAAATAGATTTTAAGCCATGCGTGACAGGAGCCATGCTTAAAGACCTAACCAAGAGAAAAGAAGTGGGATCTAATTGGCTGAATAATATCCGATGAAATTCACATGATCACATGTGTCACTTCGTAAGGGGCGGGCAGCAGTGGCGTTTTATGCTCATGCCGTCACGCATGAAAGTTTTGTTATGATACTGTGTTTGATAATTTTCATAATTGTATACCTAGGCTAGTTTTTCCTTTGTGCGATTGAGTAAAAGCATACATTCAGAGAATGGGTTGACCAATCCCGTTCTTTTGTTGTTTCTGATTTTAACCCTCTAAAATTCCGTATGTATTACTTCAGTCGGTGATAATATCTTTGACCAATAACATTTAACTATTAAAGGATAGACCAGTGATTATTTTAGGATTTTATTACACGAATAAAACTGTTTTTGAAAAGATAAAAAATAACAACTGGTTAAGCAATGCTTCACATTGAATTTTAGAGTGACGTCGTATTCTTCGTTTTAGATGTAGACCATAAATGTCGATAGGGGGAGTTCTAAACTTAGACTTAATTATAAGCCCCTAATATCAAACTGGAAATCTAGATAATGATTATCGAAAATAAGTTCTTCAGGATAAGCTTCTATTTAAGCCCATAGTTTCCCTGCTTATAGTTTTATTTAATAATATTTTTAAAAATCACCTACATTTTTATTATAATAGATATAGCCTTTAGGTAAATGTTAACCAACATTTAATATCATTTTCGGCGTGTGTGATCAAGAATCGATAATGTTTCATCACATCATATCGACTTATAACGCTAACAATCAGGTTTTGGTATATATGGTGGGCACAGAACAGATAGCCCATTGTGAATCTTAACTACAAACAAACACATCATGACTGATAGAAACATTTTACTTTAGCATTTTCTGTATTTATACTGGAAGCACTATTGTTTCTTGTGTGGCTGTTCTCTAGCATAATTTAATCGTTTGCACTTGAAGCACTGTTATTAGTTAAATAATTTCCGATAGTATTCTCACTGTCACTATGCTCATTGTTTCCGCTGGAAGCTATATTATTATCAGCACGGTTTCCAGTGAAGTGTAGTTCTTTAATGTTAGGAATTATACCCCTGCTGGTTTCTACTTAAGTCAGCAGATGAAACCGGGAATAAATATAGACTGATATCATTCTTTAATATACACTGTGAAGTTTGGTATTTATGGCAAATAACTAATACTATCTGTCGTCTTCCCTAATTTTGTTTGTTTGTTTGAAGTTGAGCACAAAGCTACACAATGGGCTATCTGTGCTCTGCCCACCACGGGTATCGAAAACCGGTTTCTAGTGTTGCAAGTCCGAAGACAAGCCACTGGGGGCTCCCTGATTTTGAGTTACTAACTAGAGGAAAAGCAACCAGTCAGCCGCACTCTACCATCACCATCCATGCTAAGGGATTCACTGTCGCTCTTATAACGCACCCACAGCTTATAGTGCAGGGAATCTTTGTGATATCGCACGGATTTGAACCCACCTGCTCCAAAATCCAGAGTTCTACCATAGGGCCAACACGCGTCCTACACTGTGAAATCAAAGCATTTAATTCTGTTATATTTACATTAAATACAAAATGAACGGCATTTGTATGTAAAACAATCGCTGAAATTTCGCATCTTTATTGAATATGATATTTCTAATAGTAAGATGTATTAAGTTTAATGTGTCTAATACGTCGCGTGAATACGCATTCCTTATTTGAGTATTATAATCAGAAAGGCGTGGAAATACAGCAAAGTGTGAAGAAAATGTTTATAATTAAAAGTAGCGATGTTTAACTGCCAAACGTCTGTACCTCTGGTCCTATTGTTGAATTTAGACAAATAAAGGTGTTAAAATGGTTTAAAGAAATGAAAAATATATCGATAAAATATTTAGACTAAGGTTACGAAATGTACTTCATAAAGTTCATCTCGATTTGTTTTTACATAATTCGGACAAAACATTTTAAAATATAAAACTAAAACTGATCTATTTTCTAATCCGTATTCAGAATGCCAACAAACAACCAATCACCTGATCTAACATTATCTTATTCCAGTGTTTATAGGTTTCCTATTTGATAACTCGTAACTTGAAACTATAAAGTTTCGTGTTCAGTAAATAAATAAAGTTCAAACCATCTTAAACAAGAGTATTTTTATTGAAGGCAAGTGTTAAAACCTCAGGTACGGATCCTACTCAATTGTCATTTTTTTGCTTAATGGTACAAAACGTGATGGAATTTAATACCTTCTACTTTTGTTGTCCTTCTTCAAAGCTTATAATTAACTCGACAGTGAAAGTAAATACTGGTTAACATCAAACTATTCATTATGCTATAAATCAGTGGAGATCGATATAATCGATATGGTTACTAACAGGTTGATAACTCTAACACATTAATTAACAGTTTGATGAACGTCCACTTGAGTTTGAAATGTTTGACTCACCCAAATTACAACCGTGTCTCAAAGATGAAATGCCCACAGAAAAAATAAATCAAGAGAAGTATTTTCAAGTGCAGTTGTTGGAGATAAGAGTTTTTTAATTCATTAGTTAATTTAAAACGAACCTAAACACCAGTCTGACGTCAAACCAAAGCCTTTTATATATGGGGTTATTAGTAGAGATATCTGTAGAAGTATAACTTATGTAAAGAAGCTAACATCTCACGATTTTATTAAATGACTCATTTGCTTTTCATTTATTCTTCATCGATTAAATCTCAACGCTAGAAACTTTTAATTTTTAGCTTTTTGTGGATTAATTAATGTGACAATTACCTAGATCATTGCATATTTTCCACTTAAGATTGTTTCTTGGAGATCACTGGAAAGTTTACGTTTTTAAAATACTAACATCTGAGGTTCGATTCCCGCGATGGAGAGAGCGCAGATGGCCAGTTGTGTAACTTTTCGCTTTAAACAAACAATTACGGATCAACGATTCTGACAAAGTGATAACAAATAATCAAGTTTTTGAATAGAGTTGTTTAAACATTTGTTTAATAACAAGTAAATGCTTGGAATGGTCTATTATTTCATTGGGTGTGTGTCTGTGAGCCAGACTAGTTTCGGAGAATTCCACTCCTCATCAGTGAAGAAACACAGACTTTTGGGATAATCGCGACCAAAGAGTTTGTGCTTTTATGCTGAGGGTTGAATACTTCATATTAAAACGGTTTGGGGGCCTCACCGCGTCATTACAGTCTGTGTCACTTCGACCTAGCAAACTGGTCTCAGTTGTCACTTTTTCAGCAAGTGTGTAACTATTACACAGAGCTGTATTTCACGTTCTATAAACAGTTCATATTAAATTAAAAATCGTGTACCTAAACCACACCACGTATATAGTTTTATGTTCTTTATAGTCTCAGAAAAGGGCTTAGAATGTTCGTTGAAAGCTAAAAAAAAACGGCTATGCACACAGCTTACCTTAGTTTAGAACTGATGGACTATATAGAAAAAAAAAAGGTAGCTAGTCAACAGTACCCAGCACCAAGTCTTGGACTGCCCTTGTCTGACCGAATATTGGGACTTAAGCGTCATTTCTGTAGCACATCCAAGTCGTGAAACACTTTTTTTTTTCTTTTTGCGGTAACGAATCATGATGGGATCACATCGATTCATACACTTTGGATATGTTTAACGACTGGAGCACGCCCAGCTCACGAGAAAAGAAACTAACATTTTATGCAATAAGTTATTATTGTCATAAAAAGTATAAAACACAAGTCATTCATTGTATTATCTGCTAATCATTTCAGAGGTCGTTTCATCAACATGATATACCAAGTCAAATGCAACTTAGCAGTTAATATCATATTAACGTTTGTATAATAGTTTTAATATCCTTGACGCGATAGATAATGTATTCACTTTTATGAAATGTGTCTGAAATAGTAAATTTGAAATCCGGCGAGTCATGCATGACCAGCCATGCAAACTTCACGATTCCAGATGAATATTCATACTGTACTTTACATTGTTTTACTATTCATGGTGCTGCTTAGAAGTCCTTTTATCGCCTTATAAAGAAAGCCTTGAGTTAACTACTAAATTTTCTGTTTTTTTATCTGTTTGTTTTTTGTCTGAAGCACTAAACCTTATTGTTTTATTCTGATAAATACATAACAAAAATTAATACAAGTTTAACAGTTTCTGGTCAGACTTCATGTTATTGATATAACTGTGAAATACACAAACCATTAACATACGTGGATTTTACCAGCTCTGAAAACAGCACCATAACAGCCAAATTTCTATTAATACCGTCAGCAGAGATAATCTCGTTGAATGTACAAAAGTCATTCTTTCAGCGCCACCTACATGTTTGTTTCTCACACTCTATGATACAGTCAGAATCTCATAGCATGCATTGTCCATGGCATATCTTGAACTGGAAGAACTTTGTGTTCAGTGGGGGATAACAAGCTGTATTTTGTTGTTTTTTTATTTCTTTATTAATCAACCCAAGAGTATTTCTCAGGGACAATCTGTATTATAATACGAGATGATCGCACTTGGGGAACGTCTTTATAAAGTCTACTTTATTGTGTCTCAGGCCTTACAAAAAAGGCGAAACCGACACAAAAACACCTGAAGACACAAAACACGGGTGCATATAATAAGATTATTCTGAAGTTCAGTGATAAAAGGTATATTGCTTAGGTATCGCACTTACAGTTATTAAGTTGGTTGATTATCACCTTGATTAAACGCATGACCAGCCTCCAAAAATAAATGGCTTCACAATACAGTAAAAAATACCATAACTCTAAGGACTGCACAATACATAATAAATATCATAACTCTAATGACTGCACAATATAGTAATGAATACCATAAATCTAAGGACTGCACAATATAGTAATAAATACCATAACTCTAATGACTGCACAATAGAGTAATAAATATCATAACTCTAAGGACTGCACAATATAGTAATAAATACCATAACTCTAAGGACTGCACAGTATAGTAATAAATACCATAACTCTAAGAACAGTACAATACAGTAATAAATATCATAACTCTAAGGACTGCACAATATAGTAATAAATACCATAACTCTAAGAACAGTACAATACAGTAATAAATATCATAACTCTAAGGAATGCACAATATAGTAATAAATACCATAACTCTAAGGACTGCACAATACAGTAATAAATACCATAACTCTAAGAACAGTACAATACAGTAATAAATATCATAACTCTAAGGACTGCACAATATAGTAATAAATACCATAACTCTAAGAACAGTACAATACAGTAATAAATATCATAACTCTAAGGACTGCACAATATAGTAATAAATACCATAACTCTAAGGACTGCACAATATAGTAATGAATACCATAACTCTAAGAACTGCACAATATAGTAATGAATACCGTAAATCTAAGGACTGAACAATATAGTAATAAATACCATAAATCTAAGGACTGAACAATATAGTAATAAATACCATAACTCTAAGGACTACACAATATAGTAATAAATACCATAACTCTAAGGACTGCACAATATAGTAATAAATACCATAACTCTAAGGACTGCACAATATAGTAATAAATACCATAACTCTAAGGACTGCACAATATAGCAATGAATACCATAAATCTAAGGACTGAACAATATAGTAATAAATACCATAACTCTAAGGACTGCACAATATAGTAATAAATACCATAACTCTAAGGACTGCACAATATAGCAATGAATACCATAAATCTAAGGACTGAACAATATAGTAATAAATACCATAACTCTAAGAACTGCACAATATAGTAATAAATACCATAACTCTAAGGACTGCACAATACAGTAATAAATACCATAACTCTAAGGACTGCACAATATAGTAATAAATACTATAACTCTAAGGACTGAACAATATAGTAATAAATACCATAACTCTAAGGACTGCACAATATAGTAATAAATACCATAACTCTAAGAACTGCACAATATAATAATAAATACCATAACTCTAAGATTTCGAGTTTGAAATGAATGACTGTACAACGTTAATAGTAAATATCATAGGAAGCTAAAATTTCGGGTTTTGAAATAAATGACTATATAACATTAACTGTAGATACCATAAAAAAACCTTCGCTTATGCAACCTACTTTTGGTTCCTTCAGAGTAAAAGAGCTAAAAGAACTGTAAATTCACAATATAACTAGAAGGATAACAAATAAATATTCCCTGTAAAATTGGTTCCCAGTACGAAAACACCTAACAGAAACTGGCTGATAAAGAACCTGAAATGTGTTAAAATAGGCCTAACTCATATTACTTTATGCTAGTCCCCTCCCTGTGACTCAGAAGTAAGGCTGAGGACTTATAACACTAGAAATCAGGTTTCCATACTCGCGGTGGACAGAGCACAGATAGCCCATTGTGTAGTTTCGTAATTAACAATAAACAAACATCCTCTCCGAATACAATCTTCTCTGCTATTGCACTCCAAAGAACTTCCCACATATAATGTTAGAATTAAACTCCAGACAGTGTTTTAGAATGCAATATATAATAAATTAGAATCGTTTCTGTTCATAACAAACGTTGTGATATAATACTTCTTAGCTGATTCATTTGGTCTTTGTTTCCGAGGTTATGATATCAAACCCTCTTTAACCCTACATGCCCGTTTGAAGTTACTGTCCTAAAAGCATGTTTACGTGAAATTGATGCTTACTTTTCAACTGTGGAATATCCTTGTATAAGTCGTTCTTACTGTTGCCCACTGATGTAAGTTTAATTGTTACTTAATTATTCTCCTATTGAATCGGAAGAAAAAAAATCATACTGTTTATACTTTATAACAAAAATATGTAAATTAACTAAGCAATACACAAACATTCCAGAAAAGTAACTTACACGTTAACTTAAATTAGCACTAACCCTTAAAACTGGGCAAATTTACATGCTGAAGAAACACTGTTAAACATTTCTTATAACCTTCAAGTTGAGCATAAAACAAAAGTATGATGTCACAATCTCTGAAAGTACACTTTCAGTTATATATGACATATGTATAATTAATGTGGCAAGGATAAAGAAATACATAACATAAACTGTTTTAACACCATAACTTTACTTAGGAATGATAAAAAAAATATGAAAATGGATACACATGCTCTTTGTGAACATCCTCATAGCTTGAATTAAAAACTTTATAAATTTTCTGCAACGTTAGCGAGCTATGGGCAATTAATTTTAATCAATGCCTTCGTTAGTGGTAATTAGACTCATAACAAGACAATTGGTAAATATCTTTTTTAATCTTAAGAAATTAAAACTATGGAAGAGTGTAATATCAAAAACGTGTGCCAAAATTTTAAGAAATTAAAACTATGGAAGAGTGTAATATCAAAGAAGTGTGCTCAAATTTTAAGAAATTAAAACTATGGAAGAGGTAATATCAAAGAAGTGTGCTAAAATTTTAAGAAATGAAAACTATGGAAGAGTGTAATATCAAAGAAGTGTGCTAAAATTTTAAGAAATTAAAACTATGGAAGAGTGTAATATCAAAAAAGTGTGCTAAACTTCATGCTGATATTGGCTTTAATGGTGAAGTAGAAATGGGATGAAAACAAACCATACTTTTTAATCACTTACTACAGGTTAATTAGTAAATATTTTAGACACAAATGGGTTATTGATGTAGAAAAGAGGTTGAACTTTGATTTAGGCTAAATTTCAAAAATGTGATTTTTGAAATATTGGGGGCGCTCTTTAAGGGTCAGTGCTACCTTAATGTGCTCTCATAATATTTAGCTTATGACGTCTTTCAACAAAGATGCCCAAAATTCTATGTTTTGGTTAATAATCTCATCGCCAATACATATAATGTACAGAAGTTTTAATTAATTGTCTTGTTTGTTTTGTAATGTTACGTTTCTTTCTTAGAATGTTGAATCAGCATGAAATCGAAATACAACTACCTAAAATGCATGTTTCAAAATTTGATAACATTAAATATTGTCTTCTAGATTTGAAAAACAAACTTAGCAGAATGGTTTTAGATATCATCACATACTAAAATTCTTTTCCATAAAAATAAATTAAATATCTGAAATATTCTGGTTTAATACCTAAATTAAATTTTTAAAAACATTATCATACGTTTAACTTAAATAAAAGTATTTTGTAAATCTACCCATTTTCTTAAGGTTAAGGTGCCGTCATTGAAAAACAAAATCCCATTATTCCCTCGCCACAATGCATAATATATTTATGTATATAATGTCCATAAATCGTGATTTCAGGTTGTTTTAAAAGTAAATTACGTAATAAATGTAATGAAGTAAAATTTTATTGAAGGTTTAATTTTTTTTTACTTAAGGAAAACCTGATAAAATGTATGGCACTGCTTTTTGGAATGTGAGATGTTAAAAAACATTTATTTTTCATAAAATTCACAGTCTAAAACTATCATATCTCTCCTCTAATAATGAAATAGGTCTTAAAATAAACATATCGTTAAGTGTTCCGGACAGTTCTTCGAAGTACATCAAGGGTTCAGAAAAGTATTTCAAGGATCAATAAGTGCTCAGGACAGTTCTATAAATATCGTCACGTATGAGTTATGTCAGCCACACTACACCTACCACATCAAGAGCCGACAAGGCCTTTCGCCTAATACTAGGACTCATCAGGAAGGCTGGGATACAACAGACATAGTGGTGGTCTAGTCACTATATATTTCTCATCAATTTTCATGAGCAACAACTACTGTGATGTGAACTAGATTAAGTAAGTGAACTATTATTATTATCAATTATATTTAAGTCATTCACAAATCAAACTTTTAAGGTAAGAATGAGTAATACAATATTATCTATTTTATTCATAACTCATAACTAATCATAAGTTTATTAATTTTTATAATTGTTTTTTTTTCTAGTTGAATTAGCTTTATTATCAACTAGCTGGAGTACCCTTCCCCTAGACGGAAGTTATGCAAATTCATGATTAATGAATAGTTATCTCAGGTCATGAATAGTTGCTTCTCTTATATGTAATTGTAAAAAAACGCCCCTAAAAACCGCAAAAGGCAAAACTGAAAATTCGTATGTACCCCTTCATAGACCTAATGAACATCCACACCCTGCGAAGTAGTTACATGGACATACAACAGACAGTACTATTATATTTATATAGATAACAAGAACTGGCACATTAGCAAGATAATCTTCTTGTTCCCGGAATGGGTCAAGCAACCACAGTGTCAATAGCAGAAAGAATTAATGAGTGAAAGCAAAGAAGAATATGTCACAATATGTCAGCAACGCTACAACTGTCGTATTCAGTGTCTATGAAGCCCTTTGTCCAATACGTCAGGGGGTCAGGAAAGTTCTTCAAAGACTATCAAGTGCCCAAAACATCTCTTCAAGAATCATCAAATGCTCAGGATAGTTTTTATATTGGAAAATCGGTGTTAAATAATATTAATACTTATTACATTCACAAAACTAATGGCAGCTTTTTCACACTCTTAACTCTTTAAAAAATGCTGTTAGATATCAGATAAAATCATACTGTAAAATGATGTGGATGATGTATAGTTACCATTTATACATGTTTTATAATTGCGGATGTCAATTTTTTCATTTATAATTTCATCTTAGAACCTTATGTTACTTGTATTATAATAATTGTTCAGGTATTGAAGACTTAATACTTCTTCCTAGCATATGATAACCATGAAGACTTGGCATTTATTCCTAACATCTGATAACCATGCAAACTTAATACTTCTTCCTAGCATCTGATAACAATGCAGACTTAATACTTCTTCCTAGCATTTGATAAATAACCATGCAGACTTAATAATTATTCCTAGCATTTGATAACCATGCAGACTTAATACTTCTTCCTAGCATCTGATAACAATGCAGACTTAATACTTCTTCCTAGCATTTGATAAATAACCATGCAGACTTAATAATTCTTCCTAGCATCTGATAACCATGCAGACATAATACTTCTTCCTAGCATCTGATAACCATGCAGACTTCATACTTCTTCCTAGCATATTATAACCATGCAGACTTCATACTTCTTCCTAGCATTTGATAAATAACCATGCAGACTTAATAATTCTTCCTAGCATCTGATAACCATGCAGACATAATACTTCTTCCTAGCATATTATAACCATGCAGACTTCATACTTCTTCCTAGCATTTGATAACCATGCAGACTTGAAACCCATATCACTTACTAAAACACCTTAAAATAGCTATATTTCTGTTGTGACTTTTCATGGCAAGCTGTTGAGATGATTGGGTTTTGGAAAACTGAGGTGTTGCACTTTTTGAATAGGGGGCGTTTATTTAAGTCTTACTTTTCTGAAGTTTCGCAATACATATTTTGTATTTTTAGTTTATTGGTTTAGTATATCTTATTGTATTCTTTAAAAATAGTATAGGGTTACACCAGTTACTACTCATGTCAAAATTGATAATGCTTCCTCTTCGCTATAATTCAGTTTACTGTCTTACTAAAGTTAATAAAATAAAAGATTTGTGTTATTGATAATATTAACTTCTAATTAGTTCAACAACAGTTCAAGTACGTTAAATTCTTCCCGTATCCGCTTGTACGATATATGTATATATCTAATTAAGATTTAATTACCTTCGCATATTTTAAATAATAAGGTTATTTCAATAATTCGTCTTAGATTATAGCTTTTTTCAAACAAATGTCTATATACTATTATCCTGATAATTTACTAAAAAATATTGTAACTGTTGCACAGTAGATTAAAGCCTTTAGTTGCTTCAAGATATATTGTTATACATACTGAAATGGGTGTATTTTTCTGAGTAGTGGAGCTGGCTTCTCCGTTGTTGTTGTTGTCGACAAGTGAATGTCATCAAGTGAGTTTTAAATCATGTCTAGTTTCTAGTGTTCTGACTCCTCCCTCTGCTTTTGTATCAATCTTATCCTAAGTGGTACAGTCGCCTAAAAGTCAAAAGGGTGTTCCATGCACGTGCAGTCAGTCTATCAATTTTGGCAGTAAAGTGAACCGGTACTCTGGTAAAGGCCGGCTTTCAATGTTTTAACGTGTTACGGTATTGTCTTGTTGAAAATCAAGGCAGATTAAGCATTGTCCGACTGGAATTCCTCATAGTCTGCTCTCCTACCCTGGTTTTCGAGGCATACAACGTTCTAAGACTTTATTGTTACGCCTTTGCCTGCTATTTGATGTAGAATTACCCGTGCTAGCACGAGCTTGTGCTAAAATGTTTCTGGTATTTAAATAGTATAAATAAATACCGCTGTTTAGAGATGGCATCTGCTATAAATGTGATACCTCAACAGTTAGCAGTACAATATTTTACAATGGAACATACATGTAGACAAGAGTTTAACTGTTAAAGATGTTTTTACACTTCTAGTGTCTAATTACTATTAATACATTGCTGACATTCAGAGATAGGAGATGAATATTGTTTGTTTGTTTGTTGAATTTTTCGAAAAGATATTCAAGAGTTACCTGCACTAGCCTCTCTAATTTAGAAGTGATAGACTAGAGGGAAGGCAGCTAGTTAACATCACCCACCGTCAACTTTTAGGCTACTCTTTACGAAAGAAAAATTAAATTGACTGTCACATTATAACGCCCCCATGGATGAAACTACGAGCATGTTGGTGACGGGATTCGAACCTGTGAAACGCATATTGTGAGTCAATGCTCTAACCATCAAGACATGCCAGGACCTAAAGAGACGTAACTTTTGTTTCTAGTACGTCAACTTTAATAGCAGCCTGAAAGTGTTGCTCAGGCGCCATAGCACTTCCACGTGTTTAACAGAATTATATATAGATTGAAATGTTTCAGTTAACATGGAATATTTGAGGATGCTTATCAGCAGACGTGGAACATTTTAAGAACGTCCCTTTTCATTTGAAATACTATTCAATTTAAATTATTCCTCGCTATACTTCCAGATCAGGTCTTATTAAATATATACATGCAAATGTAATCATTATACCACAGTAATATCTAGACGTAACTATTTCTAGGCTTGTAAAATAAGTTTCAAATTCGTTCACTCGTGTATTTGCAATCTGTTCTTCGAATTGAACAAAATATTTTTTTAATATACTGATCCAAATAATTCGTTTCAAATATGTGTTTATATACGTGTACTGGGACTATACATCCAGATTTTAAAGGTGTTGTCCCAGTGTCCCAAACACAGTTGTGCATAAAACACTCAAATCTCTCAAAATCTGGCTAAGAACCTTATAAAGACTGTAATATACAACTCACAGGAGAAATAAAGAAATCATGGAAAACATCGCCCAGTATAAAGTCGACCTCATTTGATAAGATCAGGATGAATCGCAAATGTAAACAAACATTTTGGTGCCATTTTGTTTTTTATGTTTCGTAATTTGACTGGATGAAGTAAAACATCACTACTGATGTTTTCCTGTCCCGAATGTTTGTTCCTAATATTTGGTTATCATATGTTCAGGTAGAAATAAAAGAGACTAATTGCGCGATATATATATACTTAGCTTCACTTCTTTCTTAATATATTCACGTGAAAAGCCTGCACAAAGTAGTGTTACATGTACTCTTTTCACCAATTTGATACCTTTTATTAAGTTACATAACACAATATTGTATTACTAGGTATAGTTTCGAGCTGGAGTGTTATACCGGAGTGCGCGTCACTTTATACATCCGTGTGAATAGTTTGCATAAAGTAGTGTTACATGTACTTTGTAAATGTAAAGTTGTATGTGTGTGGAAAGCTTCAGCAGGTAGTGTTACATGTATTTATAAATGTAAAGTTGTATGTGTGTGGAAAGCTTCAGCAGGTAGTGTTACATGTACTTTATAAATGTAAAGTTGTATGTGAGTGGAAAACTTTAGCAGGTAGTGTTACATGTACTTTATAAATGTAAAGTTGTATGTGTGTGGAAAGCTTCAGCAGGTAGTGTTACATGTACTTTATAAATGTAAAGTTGTATGTGTGTGGAAAGCTTCAGCAGGTAGTGTTACATGTACTTTATAAATGTAAAGTTGTATGTGTGTGGAAAGCTTCAGCAAGTTGAACGATCATATATATATGTGTATTATCCAACAATAAACATGTTAAAATATAGCATTCATTTGACACCTTGAAGCACTTATAGTAGCACAATATTAAAATAAATCACTAGGTAGTTAAAGCATCCAATGTATTTGGAAGTCTACACCAGTTACTATAAAACGATATGAAAATGTTTCATTTATGTGGATATCTCGCTGAAATAGGTGTTGTTACACGGTATTAAAATGTCGTATGTACGTAAATATCTCGCTGAAATAGGTGTTGTTACACGGTATTAAAATGTCGTATGTACGTAAATATATCGCTGAAATAAGTGTTGTTACACGGTATTAAAATGTCGTATGTACGTAAATATCTTGCTTAAATAGGTGTTGTTACACGGTATTAAACTGTTGTATGTACGTAAATATCTCGCTGAAATAGGTGTTGTTACACGGTATTAAACTGTTGTATGCACGTAAATATCTCGCTGAAATAGGTGTTGTTACACGGTATTAACCTGTTGTATGTACGTAAATATCTTGTGTAGTAATGTGTTTGTATTGGACATTAATACTTTTCAAGTATGTGGCTATCTCGACCGAATAAGTATTTTTACACAACAATAAGTACTGCTGCACAATATCAACTTCATTTATGTGGATATCTCTCTGCAGAAGGCATTGTTTCACCACATTAAAATATGTAATATGTATTATTAGCGTATCGCCCGTCAAAGGAGATGGGGTAAGTACTACCACCCATAGTACCACTCCATAGTATACCCTAACCTCACATTTCATAGCTAACTGAAATAAATACATTTTACGAAATCAATCTTGGCCAACAAAGAGGCAGAAAAGTACAGTCGAGGCAGTCAAACGTCGGTAAATTCCTTTGTGAGCCAATCAAAATTAAGATCATTCATTAAAGGAATGCGTGACGTATTGATAGAATAATTATTGGTCAAAAGCAGTTAGATTAACAACTTAAAATATATAGAAAAGCCAGTACGCTTTGGTAGCACTATGTTTCAATAATGGCTTTTATGTCATGTTGCTTAGCAACAAAAGTATAATATAATATTGTTGTTAGTCTATGTACTGAAAGTATAAAATGAAATTTATAGACAATATAACTGGAAAATATTTGTTGACTAGCTGGAGTACCAGTCCCCTGGACGGAAGTTTTGTAAATTCATGGTTAATGAAAGGTTATCTTAGGACATGAAAAGCTGCTTCCTAGTATGTAATTGTAAAAAAAAAATGCAAAAACGCCCATAAAAACTGCAAAACACAAAACGCAAAACCGAAAATTTGTATTGACCCAACAAACCTTCATGCCAAATTTCGTGAAGATCAATCAACAGGGGACAAAGCAGGTGATAAAAAATGCAAAAACGCCCATAAAAACCACAAATTTGAAATTTTTGTATGTATATCCCCATGGACCGAATGAACCTCCATACTAAATTTGGTGAAGATCCATCCACAGGAGGTTAGGGAGTGGTAAAAAAAACGCAAAAACACTCATAAAAACCGCAAAACTCAAAATTTAAGATTTGTATGTACATTTTTATGAGCCTGATGAGCCTCCATACCAATTTTTGGTGAAGATCCATCCACACCCTGCGAAATAATTACATGGACATACAACGGACAGTACTATTATACTTATATAGATTTCTTAATTTAGAGTTTCAATTGATTAAAGAGGTTTATTTGTTTGTTTTTATTAAAAACGTTGATGATATAACAGAAAATAGCTTAATTCAGAAACGATTTA
>NW_013666170.1:126393-132047 GCF_000517525.1 Limulus polyphemus | reverse complement strand
ATATATAGTTATTCTTACAGCTGCCATGTGATTTTCACCCCATGCTCTTGCCTTTTTTTTTTTTTTGGCGCAGATAGCTTAGTTGCCAGTAAACGCCAAATAACCAACCTTTGTTTATTACAAAGTTTCTATGCTTCTTTCTTACTTGAAACCGTATTTATATAAATCGCAGGTAAAGACAATAAATGAACAGTAATTCTATTCATGTTTGTATCAACTCATTACTGATTGTTATTTTGCTCAAGGACTACAAAAAACAATAAATAATTAGTAATAAAAAATCAATGGATATTAGTAATTAACGTACAGGTGACTCTATGCACAGGTGGCCATTGCAACAAAATCAGGACTAAAATGAATAAAACGAGACCAATCAGGTGGTAGTTTTACTTTAACAACACAACCAAATGAAATATGTACGAAGTATATATATATGCATATACACACATTGAATTGTGTTGTACATTTCCAGCAATGAAGTGACTCTATCTTATAGGTTATTCACTGGCCTTATGTATACATATATATTCCAAACATGATTACAAAATTTGTTAACTTGTACATGAAGTTATTGATCGGTTAATAATGATCTTATATGCAGAGGTGTTACCATGTCCTTGATATGACAAAAGTAAAATTAAAGTACTTTATATACCTTAACCACCCAAGCTCGACTAATTATGCATTAATTACCTTCTTTTCTGGCCACCCATGGCGTGTTAGAATATATATTTTTTACTACTTGTATACGTGGAAGTGTACGTAGTCCTATTCTAGCGTGTCATCAACACACTAACATGTCTCTACCTCACGTTTGGTTCTCAAATATGTGATCGTTAATTACATAACCACATTAAAGGTTATTTAAATACAATGTTTTTTATAACTTTAACGGCCGAATATGCATGTCCAATTAACATGAACTACGGAAATTTATTTTAGGACGTCAAGCGTAAAATATAGTTGTTGGGTAGGAACGATTAGTTTAGGGCTGCATGTTAGATGGCACTACAGTGCATTATCAAATAAATTCTGACGAAACGTTAGTAAAATGGCTAGAGTTACGAGTGGCTTCGACATTAAAGGTTTATTGATTAAACATTTCTCTTTTGATTTAAGCAATGGCCAAGTTTCCCACGTACTATATTCCAACTTTTTTTTTTTATTACAACTCGCGTGTTTTCGGTACGAAGGCATACGGCTTTAGTGCTATGTATAGTTTTAAGGTATTTTTACTGAAAATCAGATAGAAACTTGCATGTGATGAGATTTATATATATGCACACATATGAACTCTATGTCAATCAAATCGTTTGTCATTAGTCTTGTTAGTGGTGGTATAACAGTACACTGGAATACAGAAATATATAATTGACTCTAGAAACTTAAAAATGTGACCCATTCTCTGTCATTAGTCTTGTTAGTGGTGGTATAAAGGTACACTGGAATACAGAAATATATATTTGACTCTAGTGGCTTCAAAATGTGACCCATTCTCTGTCATTAGTCTTGTTAGTGGTGGCATAAAGGTACACTGGAATACAGAAACATATATTTGACTCTAGTGGCTTCAAAATGTGACCCATTCTCTGTCATTAGTCTTGTTAGTGGTGGTATAAAGGTACACTGGAATACAGAAATATATATTTGAGTCTAGAAACTTCAAAATGTGGCCCATTCTCTGTCGCTAGTCTTATTCGTTTATGTCCAAAACATGCAGACATTCGGCTCTTCGCACAAATTTTCCACTTTCTCTCATAATTGCGTTGGAATAATTGTGAACTAAACAGGACAACACTTATTATTCTGACGTCATAATCACGTGCTCGAATCTAACACTTATTATTCTGGCGTCATAATCACGTGCTCGAATCTAACACTTATTATTCTGACGTCATAATCACGTGCTCGAATCTGGAAGAAGAAACACAAAAAGAATTCCGGTATATTTAACACACACACAAAACCGGTATGTTTAACTTTAAATGTTTCCTTGTCTTTAAAAGCATTGAGTAAAATAAACACACGCGTGAGTGCATGAAATATAAAACATGTAACATCTCACTTTCGAAATTATTAAAGCATCGTATTCTTCTGGCCTTTTTCCCAGTTGAAAACAGCATTCTTTCCTACATAATGACCTATGGTCACCACCTATATATCCACTCAGAATTCTTGTCATGTTCGGTAGAAACCCCACTTAGGTGAGCGAACATCATGAGCTCGCAAGATGTAATAAAAAAAATCTCGATCCCTTTGAAGCAAACATCTTATCGTTAAATGAAAATACCAAACTGCAAAAGAAAGCGAAATCAAATTCTGGAAGGTAACAGATATTTGAAATATTTTACCTCATAGGAGGCATCTCTTTCGGTTTAAAGCAACATACGGTTTTATTATTATTACCAAAGATTAAAATTCCTCTATTTCAGCTTGAATAAAATTCTCCTCATCTGATACTGTAACTCTTTGTTCTAGCTTTAGAAAATAGTGTAATTAATCGTGTTCGTCTGATTGTTTATTTGAAGTTAAGCACAAAGCTACACAATGGGCTATCTAAGCTCTGCCCACCACGGGTATCGAAACCCGGTTTTTAGCGTTGTAAGTCCGCAGACATACCGCTGTGCCACTAGGGGACATGTTCGTCTGAACTGGTTAATATAGTTTAAGTATGCTGATATTCGTATTCTTCGTTTAAGTTGAGATTTCTAGAATTGACACACACATTGCTGAACTTAACGTTAAAGCATTTTATTTCAGCAATGCATAGTATGTGTCCACATGGAAAAATAAAATTCCAAAATACATTTCAATTATCATTTGAAAAATGACTAGGCATCCTGTTGTTAGGGTTGTAAAAACATTTAACACTTATTTTACACAAGATGAAACAAAAGTGTTAGACCAGACTATATAGTGACAAGCCGAAAAAAAAGTCGCAAATAAAAAATATAAGTGAAACTACATAAAACGAAAGAAGGAGTGTATGCCTGCTTACCCAAAAGCCTGGATACGGGTTTTATCGCGTGTTTACATGCGTCACTGTGTTGATTTAACGGCTTGAACCGCTCACGATTATAGCCTAAAGTCTTTGTCTCACCGCTGATCCTTTCATTACGACCGGCTAAATACGTGTAGTCACGCTCTTAATTACATCCTTCCATGCCCTTCGATACGATACACCAAGCCACTGGGAACTAGTCTATCTTCGTAGCACCGGGTCATGATTCGAGGTTAATATTTTGGCGCCATACATTTCACATTTTGATCCCACCGCCTAATCATGTACAGTGTAATCCTAATTTGTAGCGATAACATAACCACAAATAATAATGGGATTATACATATATATAACCAGAGAGGAAGAATAATATACGCATATTACATTTAATGGTCTGTATAAGTCTTACATACACTATACATATAATCATATGTTAACAGTACAGAGACTTCTCCTGTAATGTCTTTACTCATTACGGAGAGTTTTTACGTGTCATTCGTTGTAGACAAAAGTACTGTATCTGAAGCTTGAAGAAAATCTTATTTGTTTTGTTAAACACTATTGCTCGGACGATTTCAGACTATAAACGAATGAATGTTTTTCAAATAACATACAAACATAATCAATTCGTGTTACTTTACCAAGACGTTTTGCCTTTGGAGGAGCAGTAAGGTATAATTATTTAATTTCTGTCAGGTATAATCTATCTGTATATCATTAAAACGTTACTCCACATAAAAGTAGAGTATAGATGAGAAATACATTGGATATAAAGTTTTATATGAATGATAAAACTGACATTAAAGCTTGAATATAAAGATCAAAGTAAATATATATATATATATTTAACTTTCACAGAATATAAAGTTAAACTTATTTGGGGGGACAAAGTTTTATATGAATGATGAAATTGACATTAAAGCTTGAATATAAAGATCAAAGAAATATGTATTTAACTTTCACAGAATATAAAGTTAAACTTATTTGGGGGACAAAGTTTTATACGAATGATGAAACTGACATTAAAACTTGAATATAAAGATCAAAGCAAAATAAATGTATATTCAAGTTTCACAGAAATGGCAGATCTCGATGGTTATAGGTTACACACCATGTTAATTAAGTGTATTTGATATTTTTAAAAACTGTTTCTCACGACACAGAATTTTTCTCGGAGTTATCAAGAGAAATAGATATTGACAAGGTACATTGGTTTCACGTTACACACCCAAAATCACACAGATCAGATGATATAGTATTAAAAAAATTTGTCTTGAGATTTTTACTTTCACATACATTGAAAAATCTGACACAAACAGGAAACCAGCAGAGCTATACTTGAAAGAATGTCATATCTGCGAGAGATTGTTATAACGGTAAAATTAAAAAAAAAAATGCAATAAACAAACTTGTCATACAGATTTCATTATAAAAAAAAAAGATGTGTTTCTTGTTTGTTTGTTTTAGAACAAAGACACATTGGGTTATATGTTATATCCACCGCTAGGAATGGAACACGAATTTTAGCGTTGTAAGTCCCTAAACTTACAGCCGTCCCACCAGGGAACAAGTAGTGTTTTATGAATAATACGAACATATTACGTTGGTTCATACATTTAAAATGCATGTAAATATTTGTACTTTTTTATTATTTCCTTGTCAGTTTCAAAGTCTGTTCATACAGTTTAAAACTGAAATGAAGTTTGCAAAGCATTTCAAATGATGCAAATTGATGCGAGTAAGTTAATTTCCTTAAGTATTGCTTTCTTTCAGAGTTTATAATAAAAATATAGTTGTAGCTGTTATGATCTTCAACCTGCGTTACTAAAAGTAGATTTTGCTTTGAGTGAGGAAATAGAATTGAAATTTTGAACCTAAATAGTCCCTTATGAACATGGACAAAATGACCAAATTTAGAGGGCTCAAGTACAAACGTCCCTAGAAGAGGGAAGAAGCCAGCCACCAGAAGAAATATGTTGGTTTTTTTAATCGAATAACTGGACTAGCGGTCAGTCTTATAACACGTCCATAGCTGAAAGTAGAGAAACTGATCAGAGGCTATGATGATTACGACGAGAATCCTCCAGCCCAAAAAGCCATTGCGCAGGTGCTTGGCATATCTTCTAGTAACGTTAACAAGATATTATTTAACAATAGCATAAAACTGATGAAGAATCACAAATCGAAGGTTCACATATGTCCAAATGCAGCTCTAAATAAACAGCTGTTTTAATGAAAAAAGATATTAAAAACTGTTTCACACGATACAGAATTTTTCTCGGAGTTACCCAAAGAAATGGATATTGACAAGGAACATGAGTTTCACGTTGCACACCTAAAACAACAAAGAAGCTGAAGTCACAAACATCCTATTCGACCACATACCTGTGAATTCTTCCTATGCAGCTCCAGTGGACTTTTGTGTACTTAATCTGCTTAAACACGGTCTTGGAAGCCACCGTATATACAGTGGTGAGTCGATCTGTAGAATGTGCGTATCAAGTTGTGCGTTCTAAAATGTATTTCATCATCCTTCGCAGAAAGTTGCGGAAATGAAAAGAGCATAATCATGAATAATAGATGATGAAGGAGCTAATTCCAAAGGTGATTAGGGCGCTTGACTCGCAATCTAAGGGTCGCGGGTTCGAATCCC
>NW_013666170.1:120937-126016 GCF_000517525.1 Limulus polyphemus | reverse complement strand
CCTCGTGTAGCTTTGCGCGAAATTCAACTAAGTTTCAAAGATAGAAGAGGATCTGAAAAAATCATATTTATATAAATTGCGATTAACTCTCGTACATCATTTGCTTCGTCGCTTGAGCTTAATTTACTGGAGACGCTGTAATATATTTCATTCGAAAATGACAGATAAATAAGGATGTAAAACAATATTTAGGGCAAGCCAGGAGCGCGAGTTGTGACGTCACTAATAGAACCACGATAGTAAGTACCATTATAAACTATGTAACTACTTATATTTTGTTCTGAAACTGCTTCTTTGTTCTATGTTATTCGTTGTAGTATCTTATATAACCCATGTTATCTTTTTGTTTCTTTATTTGCTTTTTAAGTGCAAAACTGTTCATGGGTTATCTGCGGTATGCTCACCGAAAGAACCGGACCCCGACTTTTAGCGTTCTATGCCCTCAAACTTACCGTTAGAACACGGGAAGGGCGGCTTATCTGTTGTTGTTGTTTTTTTTAACTTTAATCCTTATATTTAAAATTTTTCCTTACATTTTTTAAATTAAAATGTTGTTATGTACCAGTGTTTTTCTCCTACTTACTTCTATATAGCTTTACGTTTCTAGTTCTAAAATACTGTATTATCTGTAAATGCCAGCTTAGATTTTGTAATTCAACCTTTCTCTCATTAGCTTTAAGTACACGTTTCAACTACTCAGATAGCGTTGCTATAGCTTCAGCCTCTATTTATACAGAAAATTCTCCGTTTCGACTCAAGTGCGCTTCCATTTCAACGTTTTAAAACTTCTTATTTTCGTGTTAAATTTCCGTGAAAAAGGCATTCTTTGTGAGTTATGAAAACAACTTACTACTTATGGAGAACAAACCACCACTACATGATAAATGCAGGTTTTTTAGTATAATTTAAATAGAAATGAAATCTAGTGACTACATAAAACTGTAGGCAGAACTGATAAATTGCACAAGACTGTAGGCAGAACTGATAAAATGCACAAATAATCTCGCCATCAGGGATTCCGGTAACTGGAAGCTCCATCAATCTGCAATAGCTTTCCCAATGACTCAGTCAAGATCTTCCAGAAATCAAAAGGTTGTTGCACTCAAGAATCAAAGCAGATGAAGCTCATCAAAGTTTCTGGTCATATAATGTTTTCTCTTCCTATTAACTTCAACATTTTTAATAACAACTACTAATTTTTTTAGGATTCACAAATACTCACTTGTAAAACAATTTATTCATAAAAGTGACTAATCACGTTATGTTTCATGTGATTGCTTAAGCTGTATAAATTTTAAGATAGCCAAGTCATCTTAAGTCTTCAAAGGTGATGGGTTGGGGCAAGGACCTCCCCAATTTTAAAAACAGCGTTATAATAGGTAACCTGGGCTTACAACGCTAGCAACACGGGTTTCGATACCCGTGTTGGCAGAGCACAGATAGCCCACTGTATTGCACTGTGCTTAACTTCAAACAAACAAACAAATAAAAGGTAACCGCCCGGAAAAAGCATTGAATACGTGTTCAAAGACACCTGTCATTAGAGTCTATCAAAAGTGACAATTAAAAGTGAATACCTTTGCCAGTAAATAAAATCGTGGCTGTCTGAGGAAAAGCACAGTTGGACAGGCTTGTAAATTGCAGCAAGCGTCAGACTTTATCCCAACTGATTAATTAATTAAATAGGGATCGGGATTCGGGTATCGTCAATGATGCGATACGAAGAACATAAAAAAAAACTGTTATATGACATCCGAAAACTAAACGTAACTCGAAAACCAAGAGGAAAGAATCACTTCGGTGATTATTAGAGACTGAGTTTTAGACAATGAACGACTTAAAGCGTAAGATGTGGTCTGATGAGCCTCGTTTCACTCATTTCCACGCTTATAATAAATAAATAACATAGAGAAACCTACATGAAACAGGCTAGAGATGGTGTATTGGTGTAGAAAGCATTACTGTAAGAAGGACCGGGTCCTCTTTTATTTTTTTAAAAAGAAAATAACGTCCATAATTTACTTTAATGTTGTTACTCATCATGCCTACTCTACTATGTTGCATGTGTTCCTGGACTAATATCTTAATGTTGTTACTCATCATGCCCACTCCACTATGTTGCATGTCTTCCTGGACTAATATCTTAATGTTGTTACTCATCATGCCCACTCCACTATGTTGCATGTCCACCTGGACTAACAAGAGATTTTCCAAGAAGATGATGAACTAAAATTTTGAACCGTAATGTCCAAAACTGATTCAAAGAAGATGTAAATAACCTTACCCAAATGAGCATCTACAGTGTGAACGTCAGAGTAATCCGTTGCTGATATCTGTGAAATTGTTGCTAACCATATAGTCGTTGAAGAATAAAGTACATAAACAACAGTGTGCCCTATTAAATTCACTTTAATAATGACAGTTAAAAGTCTATATTAACCTTTATAGATTCATACCGATTATAACGTTAAACTATAGCTAGGCTAGCCCTGATAAATTAATATTTGTAAAAATATATAAGACACAAAGTCGTCTTCATAGTTTCAAACTGACGATAAAGTTTAGGCACAGATTAACCTTGGCGTATTAACACTAGTAATAACGTTTAAAGATATAGATTAACATCAGTGCTTCACTCAGCGGTAAGAACACTTAAAAAAATAGTAGAGCCTTGCTAAACCTATGTCTTAATATCAATCTTACTCTCATGATTATACAACGCCTTCATTATATTCTCGGAAGTAGTTTTATAAAAGCTTATCTCTACGAAACTATCAGTTTTATTTTGTTTTCTAAAGTTATGCTAAATTGAGGTTAAGCATTTTCACTGTGATGTTGAAACTGTAAAAATGATCTTGACTATTATAAAGTCCACGCAATAGGTTCAAATAAAAACGTAGAAAGGGGTTGGAACTCTAATAAAGGACATATTTGACCTTGAGGTCATCAAAGTCTATTATCTCGAAAAGTGTTACTCAGCTAAACAAAGAATTCAAACATTCGTCTGTTTATGTCAAATTCGTTCGAATGTTATTTAACTCAGCAACGTGAGTTATGACACACTTCCACTCAGCTAGGCTTGTCAAGAAACCAGGCGTTGACCTTCTCGGCGTGACGTTGTGTAATCACAGTCTATGTTCGTGTAGTGAAAGTCACAATGAAGACATGATTCAATAGTGTTCTTTTTAGTCACGTCAGCAGAGTGCTTGCGTACTAATAGGACATTGTTTTCCTTTCAATCTTTTCGAACCAGCCTCACCAGCTAGCGGACTTCACAGCTACGTTTTCACAAGAAAGCGGGAGATTCTACTCATCGAGCTAGATCCCGATAAAATTTAATATGGCCGTTAAAGCTAGTACACGGGATCGTCGGCAGAGGGGCCCTTTTCATTTGCGTTCCAAGAGTGTTGATTTTCACGCCTAAGATAAGAATCGCTTGCATCATAATCACTGGGTGCTAGCGAGAGCTACGAGCGGTCGACCACCTGGTCCAGCGCCCTTGGCTCCGACAAAGAAAGCGAGACTGCACGCCGCACAAAGTTTCCCAGTTACCGGGTTCTGCAGCGCCGCCCCGTCACACAACTTCGTATTAGAGAGAGGATTGCTTCTCTGGGCTGGTATAACGTGTAGATATTGTGTATTAGTGAGTTCGTGTATATGTGGGATTCTCTACCAGGAGTGCCTCATTAAAGATTAAATATGAAATTACAGAGAACTTCTCTCTCGAAAAATGAAAAATTGCTTTCTCTTAAACACCAAAAACAAACACGATATGTATTATATAAATCACAAAAGCAACCCGTTCGTAATTATCGCGTGACCTTAACCTTTTAACCTCCACGTTACAGATTACTAAATTTTTGATATAACAAAAGAAACTTAATATTTTCCCCCTGGCTTTTTCACTATATAAACACCATTAATTCTAGACATAAGATTACGCTCATTCATCAATGCTACCAACAGAAACATATATATATATATATACATATAAAAAAAAGGAACGATATCTTTCCTTATTTCTAACAACAAAAAACTTGTCGATTCAGCTGCAATGTTCCTTTGTTTCGTTATTCACAGTGTGATAAAATTTAAATAACAAACCAAAAGTACACAAAAAACATTGTAAATATCATATATATAAGTGTATGGATATCCAGTAGTCAGTACTTTATTGTAAACACTTATTCTATGCTTTCTAACACGAAAACTTTCAAACAATGATATCTTAAAGATATAGGTTATGCTAAGATACGTTATACGTGTGTCTGAATCAGTATTTTTTTAACTTCATTATTTCCACATTGATACTACCATTAAGTACGGTATTACTTAATAGTAGGGATCGTGATGAAACAAAATGGCGGCCGTACAAATCTCCCATTTAAAACCACCTTTAAAATGTCTAAATATTAACAATGGCCAATTCAAAGTCTTGGCTGAGCAAAACTTAAGCTTATTGTACTTATAAAGCCGCTTAAAACGCTATATACGTGTTTATGAAGTGAATTTAACTATTTCAATGAATTTTCATCTAAGTAAGTAAGTAAGTGACTTTTCCAGACAAGCGCACAGAAAAAATGACGAACCTTATTGCTCTAATTCTTTCACATAACTCTTCCGTTTAGGGTCCTAGTGATTCATTTTTTGTACCGAAAAGGATTCTAGTATATATATATATATATACGATGCGCTACTTTGGGCATACAATTAGATTTGAAAGTAATTTGTTTGAGATCCTGAGGAGCAATAAAACTTAATCGAGTATATGCGCGCTCCACGCTTGGTATTGCTGGCGCACAAACAGGTAGCTAATAAAAATGAAATAATCATGTATAATAGAAAAATAATAATTTTATAAAGACCAGTAGGGATCGATATATACATAAACTAGCTAGCTATAGTAATATAAAATGCTACCAAAAATAATGAAACAAGAAAGTCAAAACTATAAAAACTGAGTTATTTAAAATCTAAAAAAATTATTCCTGCTTTGGCTCAGACTAACATAATTATAGTGATTTGCCAAAAGTTGGTATAAAAAAAAAAAATTAATTTTCAGTTTTGTAGTTTTGACTT
>NW_013666170.1:117034-120448 GCF_000517525.1 Limulus polyphemus | reverse complement strand
CAAATATATGGACTATAAGTAACAAGTATATGAACTATAAGTAACAAATATATGGACTATAAGTAACAAATATATGGACTATAAGTAACAAGTATATGAACTATAAGTAACAAATATATGGACTATAAGTAATATGTGTATGAACTATAAGTAACAAGTATATGGACTATAAGTAATATGTGTATGGACTATAAGTAACAAGTATATGAACTATAAGTAACAAATATATGGACTATAAGTAATATGTGTATCCAAGTGTGAATGATGAACGTTCGAAAATAAATGGCCCTGATAGGAGTATTGAATATCATGCTATAACATGGCCATGATAGAGGTATTAAATATCATGCTATAACATGGCCCTGATAGGTGTATTGAATATCATGCTATAACATGGCCATGATAGAGGTATTAAATATCATGCTATAACATGGCCCTGATAGAGGTATTAAATATCATGCTATAAATTTTCGTGTATTCAACGCCCTCGCTTTTCTTAGCGTTTAACATTCAATCAGTGCAGAGGGAGGAAGAGGTCAAGCTTGCACCTGACCCTCCCAGATCCATATGGATTTAAATCCCCATGAAGCAGAACCGCTAGGCACAGTGTGTTATCTAAAATTTGAAATCCAGTTAGTTCACAGTTACAACATTTAGTTGACTTAGCATAAAAAGACTTGGTAAATATTAAAAGTGTGGGGATACAGCGATACGATATGATTTACGATATTAGAGGTGCATATCTCATCAAAGTAGTCGGTACAATACGTATTTAAATACTGATACCGCGATACGATACATATCTATACACAGAAGTTTTACCAACGGTTTGTTACAAAGTTTAACAATCTTCTCTGTAATTTATTATCTGTATTACTAACATTGTCTTATTTAAGTACTTCATACTTTACAGTGCTTTTCCAAATTCTCAGGTTTGATCAACTAAATGGCAGCTGGCAAGAGAAGTAAAATAAAAAAGTTAGTATGTGTATATCTATTTTGTTATTGTTAATTTGTTATGTTACTTTACATGTAATGTTTTTGATAAAATAAATGAAGACAACATGTAGTACTCAATACTCATCTTCCTTTATTGAATCATTAATTTTTAGCAATTTTATTAGAAATTCTAATTTTTTCTCCACAAAAGATTTATAATGTTTACTGAAAGCTTGCCAACTTTCGTGAAGATACATACCTACTTGTCTTTATAAAGTTTAATTTTTTTATTATACTTGAATTATTAATCATAGAGCTTAACACCAACTGGCATGATTTCCTCGATGTAATACCTATGAAAGCTCACTCTATTGGCAAATTATAACACTAGCTTTAGTCTTTGATACCCTTTCATGGAACAAACACCTAGAACGTTATAACTACATATTTTTACTCAATTAATTGACCTGGCATGGCGTGGTGATTATAGCACGCAATCTGCTGGTCGTGGGTTCGAATCCCATCACCAAACACACTCGTCCTTTCAGCAGTGGGGGCGCTATAATATGACGGTTAATTCCACTATTCAATTAGATTATCCCAAAACGTGATGATGGTCAGTGTTTACTAGCTGTCTATGACTTCTAAGTTAATTCTTGTTAAATTAATTAAACAAACTAAATTAATTATTGTAACCTTCAAGGAAGGCATTTTTTCCAAATGCCTTTGGAAAACGACGACGATGTTCCACAGTCAAAGTGCTTTGTATCTTTAATAGTGTAGCACCAAGCCTTTCAAAGCGTTTGTAGAAAACAAACGATACTGTATTTCGCATAAAACCTTATCACAAATAAAATGTTTTTGGTGTATTTTTTTCCGTAAATTTCAGTTAATCTGTAAAACGAAATATCAAGCAGTATTCGGATTTCTGCGTCTATATAACGCTTATGTACCTTACACGTGAAGAAAAATTAATCATCTTCAATTCATTAAAGAAAAACCAAAATGACGCGGAAAAATATTTTTCGAGAATACCAAGTTATAGAGTAGCTTAAGGTAGAACATTTTAGCAATATTTAGTCATGAACAACAACTTGTTTTGGCTATACTGCCATGAAACAAAAAGATGGCCAGTGGTTGGAACGTCAGTTCACTTATCCAATATTTAAAACAGCTAAGCCGGCTTGTATGTGTGCTGGCCATTTCAACCAGTTGACTGACAGACTCGTTTATGTCGGTAACTACGTACATACATTCAAATTAGTTTTAGATTTTAATAATTGTCAAGGATGAATCTGTTAATTAACAGAATGGAACCACAAATTGATCAGATTAACTGAGAAACTACTCATTATGAAATTGTCAATGAACATATTGAGACCAAAAATTCATCAGATTAACTGGGATACCACTTCACTGTGAAACTATCAATAAACAGATTGAGATCACAACTTGATCCGATTAAATGGGATACTACTTCACTGTGAAACTGTCAATGATCAGATAGAGATCACAACTTGATCAGATTGAAACTGTTATTGAACAGATTGAGATCGCAGCTTGGTCAGATTATGGAAGATACTTCTTCACTGTGAAACTATTAATGAACAGATTGAGGTCACAACTTGGTCAGATTAACTGAAATACTACTTCACTGTGAAACAGTTAATAAACAGATTGAGGCCACAACTTGACCAGATTAATTGGGATACTACTTCACTATGAAACTGTTAATAAACAGATTGAGACCACAACCTGACCAGATTAATTGGGATACTACTTCACTGTGAAACCGTTAATTTTATACCATGGTTTAAAGTAAAGTTTGTCCAAACGCCAATTTAATGAAACAGATGGAGAGACGTATATGATGTTTAACTGATTAAATTGATACCTAGCCTTAGTACAGTTTACAGACTCAAGTATTCTTTGTTACACGTCTCTATCAAAGCTACCATTCAACTGAATGTAAAGCATCATAATTTCCTACACAGTACCAGTTAATTCCAGTCAACTGTCGTGTAATGAGAAACAAAATCGCGTTTACTGTATTTTAATTCCACAGCTAGGGCCTTACAGTTTGTATTAACCCACTATACAAAGATTTATCTCTGAGCAAAGAAAAGAAATATATTAATGGGCTCAGTAGACAATCTTTCAGACAACTTATGGAATTCGCCACAAAAAAATTGTTTTTTAGTTCAGTGGTCAGTTTTTATTATACATTGCCAAAAGCAGGAGTAATCTCTGGTGATTCATTTAAAGAGTGCAACAGATGATCCACTTAAGTCCATGAAAAACGAACATTTTAGTAATGGTTATTCTAGACTAAGTCAGACAATTAAAAAAAATAGTTTCGCTGTTTCACATTAATATATATATATTTATATTGTATGTAGTTCTGAGTCTTCTGTAGTGCATGTATGAGGTTCTATTTCACATTATATATATATATATATATATATATATATATAT
>NW_013666170.1:104500-116066 GCF_000517525.1 Limulus polyphemus | reverse complement strand
AATATATATATATTCATATTACATGTAGTATTAAGTCCTCTGTAGTGCATGTACGAGGTTAGTGTGAAATTGTGGCAGAAAAGTAAAGCTTATGAACGAGTTTTGGTTGTTAGATCAAAAATACGAAATGCTTTAAATTAGAGGTTCCCAAACTGTGGGGCGCAGGGAAGTGTCGTGGGGGAGGGAACGGAAGACATAGTAAATACACAATACTGTTAAGGTACTCACTTATCTATAGATATGAAATGTTCCAGACGGCATTGTGTTGATAATGTTTGGGAGCTTCTATTCAGATAATATGCAATATTTTTTGTATTCTAAGAAGTTATGACTGAAAGTAAAGAAGAGTAAATTATAAAATACATGACAAACACACTACATCTTACATATCCAGTTCCGACGAAGCCTTTCGTCTGATACCAAGGCTCATCGGGCCTGCGGGATTACGACAGACATAGTAGTGGTCTATGCACTATTTATATCATCAGTTTTCATAAACAACGACTGTTATGGTGTGAAATAGATTAAGTAAATGAACTGTAACTGTTATCGATTTATTTACATCATTTACAAATCAGATACAACGACTGTTATGGTGTGAAATAGATTAAGTAAATGAACTGTAACTGTTATCGATTTATTTACATCATTTACAAATCAGATACAACGACTGTTATGGTGTGAAATAGATTAAGTAAATGAATTGTAACTGTTATCGATTTCTTTAAATCATTTACAAATCAGATACAACGACTGTTATGGTGTGAAATAGATTAAGTAAATGAACTGTAGCTGTTATCGATTTATTTACATCATTTACAAATCAGGTTTTTATGGTAAGGATTAATAGCTCAATATCAATTCTAACACCGGCTATTTATTTATCATTATTATTATTTTACTTACTTTTTAACATTCAGAAGAACTGCCGAAACGTTTTGAACACTAACTTCTGTTCAGCTGTCCTAAACTAGATGAAATATAAAAAAGTCCAGTTCGGTGAAATCCATGGATGTTTAATAATAAACGTTATAACAAATTCATCATTAAAGATGTTTTTCTAAAGTTTACTATTGCTTGTCTTTCCGGTGTTGGAATTTCTAACCAATCACCTTTTGATATAGGGTGAATTATCATCAGTTTCGTTGTATAACAATTTATGTGATATACAGGGTGCCCGAAAAGTATATGTGATTTGCAACTTTTCTTAATTTCGGATACGTGACTGATTATGACGCTGTCAAAGCATGAGAAAATCGAGTTAATCCTCCTGTTAATCCGAACTTGTTTCGAATTAAGAGGACAGCATGTGGAACACATTCTGTAAAATTCGTTGAAGTGCCTATGGTTCCAGACCTTTCGGACACCCTGTAGTAGACCCGTAGACTAACAGCAAATTTTGTCAAAGAGGAAAAAAAATCACGATAGTGTTCGAAATAACATTTCATCAAAGCGAATTTGTGTCCAACGTTTATTGCATTTTTCTTAATATTCCTGACAGATCTCCATCGTACCTAATCTCATTTGAAAATTTAGTTTTATTTTAGAAAAATTGTTTAAGTACCTCATGCTCTTCCACAACTTTGTTTAAACTCTACAAATTTTGCTGCATTCGTTATTCTTTGCCTTGTTTATTGGTTTAATTATTGTTGCATTCTTTATTCTTTACCTTGTTTATTGTTATAAGTATTATTGCATTCTTTATTATTTGCCTTCTTTATTCGTTTAATTATTGTTGCATTATTTATTCTTTGTCTTGTTTATTGGTTTAATTATTGTTGCAGTTCTTTATTCTTTACCTTGTTTATTGTTATAAGTATTATTGCATTCTTTATTATTTGCCTTCTTTATTGGTTTAATCGTGATCACAGAGTGTATATACCTTTTCTTTAGAGAAAAATTGTCTTGTGATTGTGTTCGTGTTCGTGAAATAAGTTACTGTCGTCGTTGCTTTTGGCGGGCAAACTTTTCATTCGCAGAGCTAAGCTGTTACTTCTAAAAGCTCTCGTTGCTGTGTCCAATCTTCTAAAGTAAGAAAATGAGATTTTTACTCGGAAAACTACATTTTTTTCAGCAGTCTTCCAATAGAGGACCTTACAGCTGGACTTTTCACGTTCTATAATTGACTAGACAACAAAAAGTAACTTTGTCCTCAGTAATAAAGAATTTGAGAAACTTGAGTTTTCTTTGATGAAGAAAATGTCAAAATGATAAATGAAAAAAAAAGCCTAAACTCAGTGAATTGTAAGCGGGTCTATGGTGCCTTAGTCACCACAAGGTACTGTTAAAACCTTGCCGCCTGGCCGCTAGAAACGAATCGTTAATTCTTAAGTTAGGAAGAAGGGACCTCATCCCCGCGGGAAAGGCAAAAAACGCAAGTAAAGCGCTACGGACGAGACAGCGTGGCCCCTATCTTACTTTGGTATGTAGAATGGCTGTCTCAAGCATCTAAATGGCAGACCCGGAAAATAGCTTGGTTCTTCAAACAATTTGGTGCTTGTCCATTATGGTAGTTATAAAATATAACGGATTATTGTGAGATAAGGTAAAATTCCCACCCTTTGCTGACTTTCTTAGTGGTAATTATGATTATTTAGTATAGCGATCAATATATGTTCATATTACTTCTCAGTTTTTATGAAGAAATTAGCTTCTTTTAACTAATGATGAATAAATTTGATATTTCCTACCTATGTGACGAGGTATTTTCTTTTGACTAGTGTACTTATCTTTTGAACTACGATGAGCAACAGTAACGCACGCTAAGATGTTTCTACTTGATTAATAAAGAATTATATTAAACGTTCTGAACAACACATGTGCATAAAACAAATATCAAGTCATTTTCAGATTGTAATATATGGTTTTTATCTGCAAGCTTGTCGAAGAAATTATGATAATTCTTCTCACATTCCTAGAGATGGTTAGGGCGCTTGACTATATCTTCTCAAGAAGATAGATACATTTAGAATGGAGGCCTGGCATGACCTGATGGTTAGGGCGCTCGACTCCCTGTCACCAAGCATGCTCGGTGTTTCAGCTGTGGAGCTGTTATAATGTGACGGTCAATCCCTTTATTCGTTGGTAAAAATAGCCCAAGAGGTGGCGATGGTTGGCATTGATTAGCTGCCTTCCCTCTATTCTATCACTGCTAAATTAGGGACAGCTAGCGCGGGTAGTCTAGTCCTCGAGTAGCTTTGCGCGAAATTGAAAAAACAAACACATTCCTAAAAATAGACAATAAACTCCTGAAATTCAAAATAATTTTACAAAATCCAGACAGACAACATACCGTATAACTGAAGTCAGTAAAAAAGTATAATATAGGGATTTACTAATCAACTATGAGTAGCAGATGTCTTCTGGAAGTACAACATGGGTCACAGCATCTCGATAGTCGGCAGTAGAGTGAGCAGACAGGAACACTTTGAAAGCAGCTACAGACATAATATCGTACTCGGCTTGCTGCACAATATATACCAAGGTGGTTCTCAACGGTTCCTGAATACCTCTGCGTGTCATTTGGATAGTTTCATGCTTCTGGTGCTTTAAGCTCGTGAGGCACTGACGGATTTCAGTCACCTTACCACTTCAAATCACTTTTCGCGACCCCAACGGTAAAAGAGTGCGGGAAATGACTTCTTTCTTAGCCAATAAAAATGTCCAAAAATTTCAGTTTAAATAAAAAAAAATGGATTGGGTAGGTTTTTTTTTAAGAAAGATGTCCTCCACTGGCTCGTGAGTGACCTGTTCAATATAACTATAAAAATTAAACAAATAACATAGTTTTTATTGCCACAAGAAACTGTTATAAAAGCTCCCAAATATTATTAATGCTCAAGATATTGCTTTCATGCGAACATACAATTGTAATATTTGTTTGTTTATAGTTAAACACAAAGCTTCAAAATGAGCTATTTTACTGTGCCCACCACGCGTATCAAAACCCGTTTTTTAACATCATAAGTCTAGTGACTTATCGATGAGCCACTTGAGGGAGGCGAGAAAGGGCTTGTAATAGGAAATATCCATATTGAACCTGATGCGCATTTAATTGAATGCGTCATTTTTTCCGGATTTCATATTTAATTCAAATTAACTGATACATATTAATTCAATTTATCCATTCTCGGCAGGTGAAAATAATTGTTCTCTGCCACTCGTTCCAAGCCTTGTTTGAGCATATTAAATTTTTATACTTGTTTATGAAGAGCTTATTAGACGTAAACTTATGCGACGACAATGAATTGGTTGACCGCTTACATCAATTAAAGGTAAAACGTTTTGTTATCTTAACCAGAATGTTTTATAAAAATTGTATTTCATCGGAACATTTTTACTGCCTACACCAGACACGTAAACAGCAAAATCGGCAAAAAAAGTCAACTACAGAAAATCGTGAATATGTAAATATCCTAAAAAAATAAATTGAAGATATTCAATTACACGGTAAATAATTAATATATTAACATATGTATAATATCAAACAAAGCGTGGCTGTTTTTATTCATTCAAAAATCAAATACATCTCGAAGAAATGTGACTATGCTCATAATACAAAAATAAAAAAATCACTGCATGGTTTTACCCGCGCATGCGAACTAACACAGTTTTGAAACAAGTGTCAACGCCAGCCAATATCTGAAATTCAAGTGGTTATTTTTTACTCGACCACGAGAGTTATATTACCAAACTTGCAAAGGAGTTTATGATTTATACCAAGTATATTCAAGAAGTAAAACACGCCAAAGGAATACTAGATAACTGACAATTTTTTCATACATTCGTACATAAATTAAGATACTTTCTTTTCTATAACTAATACTTTTGACTACTATCCTGATGGAATTATAATAACAATCTTTCAATGGTGTCTTTACCGAGGATATGTTCCCCTGGTGGTAAAATGTACTATTAATTGACAGTTACCCATTTATCAGTGTCTTGCTACGGGCTAAATCAATTAATCCTACTTCCGGCCTGGCTTTATTAACCAGACTTGTTTGGGAACCACTACGGATGTTTTGATGTCCCATCCATAGCTGTTGGAAGGTTTTAATGTAAAACTGACACTGACTTACAACTAAAACATACTTTTTATATAACTAATTTTTATGATCTATAATTCAAACCCAGAACATATATACATCACCGGTTTCTTATTGGACAGATACTTAAGTAACATAAAAAAATGTAAATTACTTTTTACACAAGATATGTTAAATTTTAAACACGTATTTCAATTGAAATAAAGCATGTAGAACCATAGATGGTAACTGAAAACGTGTTGTGGTCACATTGCAGGGTCTCCAACCCAATTCGCTCCACAATTATCTAGGGTTGACATGGCCTCGTGGTTGAGGCACTCGACTCGCAATCTGCGAGTCGCGGACTCGAATCCCGTCACAGAACATGCTCACCCTTTTAGCCGTGCGGGCGTTACAATGTGAAGTCAATCCCACTATTCATTGGTAAATGAGTAGCCGAAGAGTTGGCGGTGGGTGGTGTTGACTGGCTGCCTTCCCTTTAGTCTGTCACTGCTATATTAAAAACGGCTAGTGCAGATAGCCCTCAAGGAGCTTTGCGAGAAATTGAACAAACACAATCCATCTCTTTCTACCTCTGAATGATAGCTCTGGTCTACATTCTATTATTATGTATTATCAAGCAATGAAAGGAAAATCAAAGAAAACAAACAATTCTTTGACTTGAAGGATAAAGATGAAATTTTCTTATAACAGATGCACATAAAAATAAAACACATTAGCTTACATTACAAGTAACAAAACTCATACTAAGGTATTGATTTTGCTAAATCAAATGTGTGATCATTATTTTCATATTACAACTTACATCGCCGCAAGAAGCAAGGAGGTAAAAAAACATGTTAACAAAAGTGTGTGTGTAAACAACATCATTCCACGTGGTAGACATGAACATTTTCAATGTATATTTACCACTAGGCTGCAAACACTCCGAATTATAACAATAAAGTTTTCCTCTGGCTTTAATGAACTTTCTAGGAGCCATATCAGCATGTTACTACCTTAATCCCCACGAACCCCCTCCCTGTAACTTAGCAGTAAGCTTCAGGGTTTATAAAGTTAAAATTCTAGGTTCAATTCCTACAGCAGACGCAGTGCGGATAGCCCATTCTGTAACTTTGCACTAAAACAAATTCAACAGGCTTTTTCAAAAAGTATCTTGAACTTGCGAGCGAAGAAGTTTTAGAAAATGTCAAAGAAAGACGTTAATTAATTAATCTCGGTTATATGAAGAGGGGACAACACCAATTCCTTTCCTTATTGCATATTTGAAGTTAGCCAAGTTAACTGCACTGATTTTTGGTAAACAAGTGAGCAGAATGTGTTTGAAATTTATTGACTATGACGCTTTTAATGATTTTCCACATATGTTTGTGGTATAGAAACATATCATAAGTTTCTTTCTTTGTATAGTATTAATATTGATTATAAATTCATTCTTTGTCTAGAATATGTGCAGGTTTTCACATAAGACGTTGTCAAGAAAAGTTTATTTTGCTTCAGGCAATTGCCCTCAGTACATTGCTTTCTATAATCTGATTTGCCCTTTTACTCTTACTACCCACTGAGAGCATTGCTACTGCGACCTTATGTAAGGTTTAAGTAATGCCTTTCTCTAATTTTATAGGTAATACTTAAAGGTTTCGACCCCAACTTTGTGGAATGAGAATGACCAGTCACGTGGTAGCTCATATGTTATATGTAAATACAAAGTTTCATTTTAACTAGAAATCTCTCATTCAATTAATGTTGATTTAGCCTTCATCGAGTGTGCACTGCAGAAATCCAGTAAAAAACAAGTTGATGATCCACTGCAAAGCAAATACACACTGTATTTCTGTTTAACGAATATTGTGTTCCTAATGTATTACATCTTGAGTCAAGTCTGTTAATTCTTTAACTTAAATTCAGCTGGCATACATTCAGTATTATTCTGTGATAACCATATCTTGTTCGAATCGTTTATCTGATGGACATATATAACTCAAAAGCATCACCTGAAAATACCAACCCTGCTATAGAAATGATTAGAACGTCCTGTCTGAGTCTCTCTTTCTCTACATATCCGTAAACGGCATTAATCTTAGATTAAATATGGATACGTTACCGATATACAGTAAATCATCTTTATTTCAGTTTAAGTTTAGTATTTTTGATATTCTTTTAAATCAAACCTTAATTTAAACACAAAACTTCGTATTATATTTTGGAAGTTGTTTGCATCGAAATAACAGACACTTGTTTCTGTGTCTAAAACTACTATACATATGGACAGAGAGATATCGTCGAATATTCGCGTTTTCTTTATTTTGCTGTTTTTTCATAAGCGTCTATGAACATATACTATGTGTTAAAGCATACAAGTATCATTATGAATTATACTATCATGATCTGGAAACAGAAAGTTTCGTTACGTACTAGGATAGAGTTAATAACACAAAAATTGTACATATGTCTGTAAGCAGTGTTTGTTTTAGACGGATAACTATATATGTACACATATACAAAAAAAAATTCACTTTTGTCATTTGCCAATGATAAATTGTAACAAAACACGCACTATATTACACGGTTTGTTTGTTTGTTTTTGTGGATAAAGCAGAACACGCACTATATTACACGGTTAGTTAGTTTTTGTTTTGTTTTTTGGATAAAGCGCAATACGCACTATGTTACACCGTTTGTTTCTTTTTGTTGTTGTTGTTTTTTTGTTTTTTGGATAAAGCACAACGAAATTTGTATTAGTGTACACTTTTGCCGACAGAAGACAATGATCACAAAAAGACATAAGAAAGATTATGCTTTTTTCTTCTTTTTTTTTTCTTTTGCTAGACCAACAAGCGAAAAATAAAATAAACGTGTCTTTCTGACATAAAATTTATACTGTTTTTACACTTCTTCTCAACTAATCCATCATAATATGAATAAATTCACTCATACCCAAAACACTGGGTCACATTTTGAACAAACATCATTTAATGTCGTTATAGTTACGACATAAATCACATTCGCACAAAGGATGTCAGGAGTTAAAGCTAACCCTGGTTTTGGTGACACCTACTGGTGAAACAGATTTATCTCTGTTACAGTACGCTCATATAAATATATACGGACGAGAGCAAGCTTTTATATCATGAAAAATTGAGATGATTCATTAGAACTGCACAACAGGTCAGTTTATAAGCATTTATTTCGAGTGATTTATCTAACAACATTTCATTGTTCACTCAAATTCAAATCATTTCAAACAAATTGAAATTTTATGGTGCTGGGTGATGCTTATAAAGAAACCCCTAAATTTAAAACGATTGTGATTTAAAATCTGCTTGCCCTTGGGAAATTAAATTTCAATAGAGGATCATTGAGGACCAAATGTTTCATTCAGTAAAGATGACATAGTAGAATGTGTTTCAAAACCTGTTTCAAGGTTTTCAATATGCTTTCTATTATTCTTAATCAGCATATTAAGCTTATCCTTAAATAAAACTACCGCAAGCATCATCTGATCTGACAGTGTTCATTAATCTTCTTAACATCCTGCACACCGAACACATTTTGTTCATATCACCAATCTCGTATTTTTGACACAACAGAAATAAACGCAATACTAGTTTTTGAGAAAAGGTATGCATTATTATATAATACGGTTTGGAATCACAATGTACCAAATCCAAACTTTCTTGATGAAAACGTATAATACTCAATGTACCTCTTGTGAAATTTTATTGGGTGGCCTAATAGCAGCAGATAGCTTGACAAAATGCGAATCATAAAGTTCAAGGTTCGAGCCGTGATATGCTGCCAAACAAGTTTAACACGTCTATATATGGAACGTTCGTTATTAACAGTTATTCCCGATAATTGATTAAGAGTAGACCCTTGATAGTCGACAGTGTTGTTGATTGATTGCATTTTCACTAGACTCATTAGTTCTAAATAGCTATTTCCGAGCTGTAGGGGGTCTCTGACATGGCTGTATAGTTTATGTTTCGAACAAAATTTGGTTCAGGCTGAAAATATCAACGTCTTCTTACAAGTAAAATGCAGCAGTATGATTGGTAGTACAATATTAAATACGTTGAGTGTTTAATGATTTACGACAAATACCTTTTTTGGCATTTTACTGAGAAATTATATATCTAGTTTCTTAAGAAAATATTCAGAAGGTATTTTTAAGTTAATGTTATATATTTTCTTATACAGGCAAAGAGTAAGCGAATTATAATGATCCGTCTAAATTAAAAAATATCTTTGTTAATTTTCTTTAAGATAGATATTAAATATCCATAATACTTAAAAATTTTAATGTGATTTTGATGATGGGCCATACTGTCTTTAGGATTGCACCCGGCGACTCAGCGATAAATTTGAAGCTCGATACACGTGGTGCCAGATTGGCACAGCATAGCCCATTATCTTCTGGACATCCAGGGTGAAATATGTGCTTTTTAGGAATCCTTAAAAACCAAGTAAAAATTAGATGACAAAGAAAAAGGCTTGATTGTTTCTCTGTTTACAGTTTGGTTTCACTAGCCAGGCTAAACAATTGTGGATATATTAATACTCATTTATCAGTGGGGTCTTTTTTTCTGCGACCAAGAGGCGTCAAGTATAAAAACAAGTAAAGTGTATGAACTTCTACAGAATGATAAGCCAAGTAGGATACTTCAATTGACTAGTTGCTGTGAAGAACATGATTTTCGGGCGGACATAGTTCGACAGATGGCGATAAGTGCGTGCTCGAGTATATGTTTGGATAACGCCCTCATGTGACTTGATAATGAACGAAAGGGTACTTACACACTCGTACCGCCAATACAAATAACTACAGTAACTTTATATAATCATCACGAAATCAGTTATCAAATCCAAGGCAGCACCCTTAGAAACTAGCTAGTTTCCACTTATTTATTATTATTATTATTATGCTACAGCTATAATAATTACAATTACTTGTCAGTCATCAAATCAAGATACTTATCTACTAATAAAATCGGTCAAATCAAGATACTTATCTACTAATAAAATCAATTTGGTTTTTCAGAGGTAAAGTTTCTTTCGGTTCTCGTACAAACTTTCATAGTGTCTAGTAATATTTAAATTGCATGATTAGTCTAAAGTTAGTTTTTACACTATCCAATAGAAACAAATAAAAGTTATCGCTAGAAAAGTGTAATTTAAACGTGGTTAAAAAAATCTATAAAATATAGCGTAATGTTGCTTCTTTTAGACAAGTCCTACGTATACCTTTCCGATTATATAAATCAGATAAAACAGACAAATGATGAATTATTTCTAAGAGGATGTTAATTGAATCGGCACGGGATGGATGTTTCTGACAGTTAAGTAGCAAGTAATATATGGCAATATTCCTTTTTCTTTTTATTCTTAGAAAAGAGCCCCCCCCCTCTCCAGTGGCACAGCGGTATGTCTGCGGATTCAAAACGATAGAGATCAGGCTTCGATACCTGTGGTGGGCAGAGCACAGATAGCCCATTGAATAGCTTTGTGCTTAACTTCAAAACAAACAAACAGGCTTAGAAAAGAAATATTTTAGTTCATCTCATTGGTCACCATGCCTGTAATTTTTATACACAAACATAAATATTTGAATTTATCTTCTGTGTGTATTTAATATTATCAACAAAAGACATCAATTGTCCTACTAGCGTACATTAAGACATAAGTTTTGAGCCAAAAACGAGTCATTTAAACAGAACAGGAAAAAAAATCTACAACCTTAGAACCTGAAGTAAAAAACAAAGAAAATGTAGTTATAGTTAAAACTATATTTGTGTTTTAACCCAAGTAATATAACAATGCTACCAAATAAAAACTAAAAGAATGGGTAACAAAAATGTATTTAAACACCCAAGTATTAGGCCTACAGTTTTACATGCAATTCTAAATTTTGTTACATAACTCCGAGCCTAGAGATTTTTTTCTTAAGCACAAAGTTACACAGTAGGCTATTGTGCTGCACCCGCCACGGGTATCGAAACCAGATTTTTAGCATCCTGAGTCACTGGCAAAGGAAACCTTGAGAGCAACCAAATGTTGTTTTTTGTTGCTGTGTTTGTTTATTTTTCGTAAAGCGAAACCTAATCTGTGCACTGTTATTTTACCAGTAATTTATCATGAGAAAAATATACTTCTCCTTTGTTTAGTTCTTCTCTGTATCTTTTACAGACAGTAACACCCTGTGGGCAAAGATAAGAAACTCATTAGTAGCTGTTTGACCTTGAACAGATATTTCGAAAACACCATTAACGTCGCAATCTATTCTGCAATGACTAGAATAGGAAAGTGGTAGACTTCAATCTTTCGCTGGTTTGTTTATAGATAAACAACCCTTTAAACTTCAATCTTTCGCCGGTTTATCTATAGATAAACAACCCTTTAAACTTCAATCTTTCGCCGGTTTGTATATAGATAAACATCCCTTTAAACTTCAATCTTTCGCTGTTTTGTTTATAGATAAACAACTCTTTAAGTGCCAGGTTTAGTTTTAGATATCCCAT
>NW_013666170.1:92585-103948 GCF_000517525.1 Limulus polyphemus | reverse complement strand
TTTGTTTATAGATAAACAACCCTTTAAACTTCAATCTTTCGCTGGTTTGTTTATAGATAAACAACCCTTTAAACTTCAATCTTTCGCTGGTTTGTCTATAGATAAAAAACCCTTTAAACTTCAATCTTTCACCGGTTTGTCTATAGATAAACAACCCTTTAAACTTCAATCTTTCGCCGGTTTATCTATAGATAAACAACCCTTTAAACTTCAATCTTTCGCCGGTTTATCTATAGATAAACATCCCTTTAAACTTCAATCTTTCGCTGTTTTGTTTATAGATAAACAACTCTTTAAGTGCCAGGTTTAGTTTTAGATATCCCATAAAAAAAAATTGTAATATTTAATTTCTTATCTAAAACTTGAACCTGGTATATTTTGGAAAGTTTGAGAAGAATACTCTTTTTCATGGTGGAACAAGATTCTAAACTCAGTAGTAGTGCTCCAGAGAGGGAGCATGTGTCTGCTCATGGCAGAGAAAGAGCTAATGATTCTCTTATTTGTTTGTTTTAGAATTTTCGCGCAAAGCTACACAAGGGTTATTTGTACATAATTGTCCTTAATTTTGAACTGATGGAGTAAAGAGAAGCCTATTCTTTTATCTAGTGAATAGTGGGATTTCACAATTACACTTACGGCGCTTTCACGGCCCCAATATGTCAAATGCGTTTTTGCGAGAATGGGACTCGAACCGCAGTCTTGGATTCATAGTCCAGGCACGTTAACAACACCCGAACGACCAAATTACAGAGATTAGAAAATTACAACGTTTACGCTTATGCATTTTTGGAAAGTCACAAAGATCAAATAAAGATTCAAAAATCTGCAATCATGATAATAGCGCAATGATCATTTAAATATATCCATTGGAGATTTTAAGACGCTTTATGTGTTTCTTTTAGAAGACAGACAAAACGAACTGACATTGGTAAGTTATTAGATTAATCACAGAGAATCTCTCTTTAAAAACTGTCATCTCATTTTACTAATTAACAAGAATTATATAGAAAACTTTTCACACTTTTGTTAAATGTTCATTAATTTAAACAACGATCAGACATATAAAAGATAAATACATTTTAGTTCCTTATATAGAAATAGTTACTGTTTCATTTTCATAAAAGGATCTAAATGATTATTAATCCACTCGTTGAATTTGTTTATTTATGATTTATGCCTCAAAATTCACCTGGCTTCCATTTCAAGAGCTGTAAATATTTCATCCATTTCAGCAGCTAAAGATATTTCACAAAAAATTAATAACACATTTTGATTTATAAAATCGAACTACACTGTTCACATCTGAAAATCCTATCTGTGTACGTTTTGCTGAAGCGGCTTCGTAAGAATATATATGTACAAAATGAACTTGAATAAGAACTCTTTATTGAGTGTTGGCATGAGACAGTTATCTAATTATGATAAAATGATTATTTCCATAAATTTAACCTTTTTTCTAGATCACATTGCTTACAGCTAGCAGGAAATTCGCGTTTGATCATACTAGAATGCATTTTATAGACCACGTATGTATTATGTGTATATGTGGAAGCAGCTTCAAATATCAAACAAAAACGTCATATTACGATGAATTCGTTTTGATTTCGTATTTATTTGTATTAATAATCAATTATTTTACTTACAATAAATTTCTATGCCACGTGCATCACTTTTTTTACGCAATCGTTTTATGGTCAAGTAGTGATAGCAGACTGGGAATCTGAGGGTCCCAGGTTCGAGACGTAAATATGTATAATTTTTTTAACGTGTGATAGCCTAATATTTATATCAGTCTGGGAATTTGAAGGTCTGAGGTTCGAGGCGTGATGTTACTAAACACTTTACACTCTCAACTGTGGGTGCATTATTCGGTTTAAAGGATCCCCTTCAGAAGGTTGTTCGAAGCTCAAAATTAGAGACGACTATGGGCGATTAGTCTATTGTAAGCATAACATGTCGTTTAGTTGAACAAACTAATTAACTAAAGTTTACATTCTGAGATAAAAGATCGTCTTGCAACATAGCTGGTATATTACCAATTGTTATATATTTTTTAAAAGTTAACGTAATAACACCTTTCTCTCTTTAACTGTAGTCGAGAATAACCATTATAAAACCTGTTTGCATTTATTTATTTATTTCTGTCTAAATAATATGCACCTGCTAAATTTTAATATTTGTTTTGTGTGTAAATTGAATGTTTTTCTTACTCCTTTACTTTGTTATTTTAAGTCTGTCGTCTTTAAGTCTTTTTCTTGTTCTTGTAACCTGCGCCCCGAATATATTCCGAGGTGTGAAAACAACGGCAGGGTGTTGCCCTCTCGACGACCAGGTCTCGCCGACAAAGAAATCTCCAACACTCGTTGGTAAAGCCTCAAGAGCCGTGGCGCGTCTGAAGTCCTTTTCTCGAAACAAAGCTCTTCCCTTCAATACCGCATACTCATCCCTATCAGTGCTAATATGAAACAGGTTACCCATAACTATCAGTGCTAATGTAAAACAAGTTACCCATACCTATCAGTGCTAATATGAAACAAGTTACCCATCGCTATCAGTGTTAATATGAAACGAGTTACCCATCCCTATCAGTGCTAATATGAAAAAGTTACCCATCACTAGCAGTGCTAATGTGAAACAGGTTACCCATACCCATCAGTGCTAATATGAAACAGGTTGCCCATCCCTATCAGTGCTAATATGAAACAGGTTACCCATACCCATCAGTGCTAATATGAAACAGATTACTCATCCGTATCAGTGGTAATATGAAACAGGTTACCCATCCCTGTCAGTGCTAATATGAAACAGGTTACCCATCCCTATCAGTACTGATATGAAACAGGTTACCCATCCCTATCACTATTTAAACTACTAAACTTGGATATTTTTAGTTTGAAACAGTTCGTGTTTCTTCTAAGGTTTTACATATATTGAACTTTTAGATATATTTGTTAACTGAATGTACAAATAATTCACAATAGGTCCTTAAATAACTCTAAAGTATATTTCTCGAAATAACATAATGTTATATACAATCTCAGGGCATTTTATGGCGCGTATTTTTGTATAGAAAGCAGAAAGTATATGATTTTAATCTTGAAATGAAAAATTTATATTTTTCTTTGATACATCTCACCAAAATACAAAGTAAGAAAAACACTGAGGTTATTTACGTAAATTCGATGTATTTTGTATTTGTTTTTAATACGCTTTATGAATAGGAGAAAAATGGTAATTTTCAATAACTACTTTTTTATGGAAAAAAAAGTATCTGAAAAATTTACACTTTGCTAAAATTGTCTCATTTTCGAGAAAACAATTGATGCTGCAGCTGGTTTTATTAACTTTTAACTAAAACACCTGCAAAAGGTGGAGATGTTATCATTTCTATCAGGTATATTGAATGACCTGACCTGTAAACCATTATGTTACAATCTCCATTAACATTGTATGTTATATACTGATATATTATTATAAGTTTATTTTGATATACAATGAAAGGAATTCTTTAGAAGCCTGGTTTATACATCGTATAAAAAAGCATAAGTTTTTATCAGCCATTGTCATTAAAGTAACTGTATGGAAATAAAGCAATGTAACTAAATATATATATACAGATTTTAACACTTTTAAGACAAATTATAGCTGCTACATGAAGAAATTCAAACAATGAGACAAGTAGGTAAATAATTTGAAAATATTTCATGATTTAAAATACGAACGATTATCAAAAGTATTCTACTGTTTAAAAAAAAACTGAATTCGTTATGTTCAATTGTATATCGCATTTCATATAATTTATCTATAAATTTCTTACCTGCTTCCAACAAGTCGCACAGTCATGTGAGATAAACATATTTACCTGTTAAAACTGACAGTATCATTGTAAAATATTATTGACCAGAAGATGTGCCTAGGGCCACTTGTGTTGCGTTGCACGTGCGTCATCCTGTCCAGCTTTGCACACTGTTCTGTTTTTCCCTCGCCATAATCCACTTAAAAAATATTTGTTTAAAACGTTGAAGTAATTAGCTTTTTCATACTATGAGGATTATGGCGAGAATTTTTAAAATATTTGTTCAAAACGTTGTAATAATTAGCTTTTTCATACTATAATTCTCGCCATAATCCACGTTTAAAATTATTTGTTCAAAACGTTGTAATAATTAGCTTTTTCATACCATAATTCTCGCCATAATCCTCTTAAAAAATATTTGTTCAAAACGTTGTAATAATTAGCTTTTTCATACCATAATTCTCGCCATAATCCTCTTAAAAATATTTGTTCAAAACGTTGTAATAATTAGCTTTTTCATACCATAATTCTTCACTCATCACGATGGTTTTCAGTAAGAATCTGTATAGATTGTTATTGTCATAACAAAAAATTAAAGCTTATTTATTCTCTTTCTAAACATTTCGTGTTACCATTGTATTAGTTTTATTTATATTTCGGGCCGAGGGTAGCCCATGGTTAGCGTGCCGGATTTTAAAACTGAAGCTCCATGATTAGCGTCCTATTATCATCAAAACAAATAACGCTATGCATTTTGTGCGTTAGAAGAATGACAGTCAAATACCACTATTCGGTCGGGCAGTAGTAATACAAGAGTCGGCGATGGGTGTAATTGACCGTATAACCCAATGTGTTAATGTGTAAAGAATTCGTACGATGATGTAAATTTTTAACCTTTCGACATTTTGTGAAAACAGTATTTAGCATAAAATTAATCTCTAGTTTCCTTCTTTCTAAAATCTCTGATTGACACTGCTTATAAGAAGGCAAATTAATGACTACTACTTTTACAAAGATATCATTGTGTACGAATTTATCTATACGGTAACTTGAAGAATAAGTAAAGAAATATGCAGTGTATGGCAAGACAATGGAAAGATATCGTTACATATCGAATAGTTTCACTAACTTCAAGAATAAGTAAAGAAATATGCAGTGTATGGCAAGACAATTGAAAGATATCGTTACATATCGAATAGTTTCACTAACTTCAAGAATAAGTAAAGAAATATGCAGTGTATGGCAAGACAATGGAAAGATATCGTTACATATCGAATAGTTTCACTAACTTCAAGAATAAGTAAAGAAACATGCAGTGTATGGCAAGACAATTGAAAGATATCGTTACATATCGAATAGTTTCACTATTTACAGGCGATTTTATCCACGTTATGTAACGTTGGTATAATATCTTGTTTGCAATATGTTATTAATATTAAACAGAAACAAAGTTGCTCTAGCTACATAGCAGGAAATTGTTCAACAGAGTGTGGTCTGGCATGGCCAGGTGGTTAGGGGCGGTCGGATCCTCGTCCCACCAAACATGCTCACCCTTTTCAGTCGTGGAGGCGTTATAATGTACGGTCAGTCCTACTATTCGCTGGTCAAAAAAGTAGCCTAAGAGCTGGCGGTGGGTGGTGATGATTAACTGCCTTCACTCTAGACTTTCACTGCTAAATTAGGGACGGCTAGGGCAGATAGCCCTCGAATAGCATTGAGCGAAATTCAAACAAAACCAAATCAATACAGTGCAATTCTATGTAACTCTATCTGGCGCTCGTGATTAATTTTGTCTTCAGTTTTATGCGTTAAGGTATCTGCTTGTTGATGCACAGTTGGGCTTAGTATTATTTATATTTATTTCTTGATTCTAATGTTTGTAATATAGATTTTCTTTTGGACTTGAACTTGTATTATTAATCCATAGTTGTGTTTGCGGAAAGTGGGGAATTTTGTGAGAGGGTTGTGGCAAAGTGAGGTAGTTGTGTGTAAGTTCCAAGAAACGGACAAAGCCCTTATGGTGGCAAGTGTTGCTGGTCAACTGTCTTCCTTCTGGTCAATAGTTCAAAATTAGAGAAGCTATGCCTAAATCTGAGGGGTATCAAACCTGGCCGTTTAGCTCAAGTGCGCATAACAGAGGTGTAGGAAGCAAATTAAAAGTGGGGGGTCCTAATGTTTATTTGACCGAGCGATTGTACTTTTCCTAATTTTGATTAATTCTTACAGGGACAGATTGAAAAGCGAGGAGCCTGGCCACCCCGCTTTCTATGCCATTGCGTAAGGAGACGTTCGGGTTGAGCATATTAATTCTGAGGTTTATTTGCTGAATTTTTGCGCAAAGTTACTCGAGAAGTATATACTCTAGCCGTCCCCAATTTTGAAGAGATAGACAAGGAGCAGCTACTCAACACCACCCACCGCCAACTCTTAGACTACTATTTACCAACGAAAAGTGGGATTGGCCGTCAAATTATAACGCCCCAATGGTGACGAGATTCCAACCCTTAACCCGTAGAGTGCGAGTCAAGTATCCTAACCACCAGGCCATGCAAGGCTTTATTATCGAAGAATTTTTTTTCAATGATATGTGTATGAACGAGAGACTGATTTAACAATGGTAATTACACATCATTATTGGCTTCAGCAGTTATTTATTGGGCGGTTTTCCAGTTTTGCTCAACAAACTGGTAACAAAACTCCAGTTATTATTTAGATAACTTTGTTAATAATTACCATCAAATGATTTTTATCTGTCTAATGGGAATATTTAATAAGAAGAACAAAATATATCAGTTTCTCCTAAGTTGAATCACACCTTATAAGGAAAATGTTCCAGTTCTCATACTGGTCTTGAAACTACATGTCCTATGTCGGTCCTGCTTATTCTGGTGACTATGACTTCGCATGAACAGCCGACATCACGGTTTCTGTTTTACAGGCTTTTAAGAAAATGGTAATGCCAGTTTTAAACAGCAAATTTCGACAAATTTTTCACAGACCCTCCACTGAATGTGGATATTGGCTTCCCAAACCAATTTTAAGCAGAACAAAGATGCAGGAGTCCATTGGAGATGCATCCGGAAAGTTGGCAGATATGTGGGTGGATAGAATTGCTGTGGTTCTACTTTCTTCGACCGTCTTTCTCCTGAATCCTGATGCTCATCTTGATGGATGTTTAAAAGCTTGGATAACTTTTTGATTGTGATTTTTCATAACCTTCAAATCTTTATTTATAATCTTGTTAATGTTACATGGAGACATACCCAGCTTCACCGCAAATGACTTACTGGGTTAGAGGGGTCTTTCTCGTATGAGAATATTGTTCAAGATTGGAGTTGGTTACAATTTTAAAGTCAGTTGGTGCCATAAAGGCTCCAGCATTTGAACTTTTCCACTTCCATGTAAAGCACTGAAATATTTGTGGAATTTAGCATCTCTACATCATTTAATAATTTCGCTGTTTTAAAATTAGTTTTCCAAAATAAAGCTTTCTTATAATCATCTAAACCTACGTTTTGCTGAAGCGGCATTGCATCGTTGGATGGTCGGTAATTTGCCGGTAGCCACATACATCTACAAGTGCTAAAGATGTCACTTCTGGCACCACTTCTCACATTTGTGACGACACGCCATTGTATTAGAATGTCATTCAAATAAAGTGCGATAACTGCCACATTTCAAAGAAAACAAATTCACACTTTTTCATAGCTCCTTTTAAAAAATAGTACATTGTGACTAATATTCTTTCATGATTTCTTTCATATTTGTTCGTTTCATCGTACTGCTCCGTGTTCATGGGGACCTATTACTTTAATTTTGTGTAGTAGCCATTTTTGAAGAATGTATTTCAAAAGTATTATCAGTGACTAACTAAAAGTGCTCTGTTCTAATCAACACTGTTTAGTTAGTGTTTATAAAATATATAAATGACAAATAAATACAGCAATGAATATATATATATATATATCAAACACAACGAACTTGAAAATTACCCATCATCCTTTCGTTCCACTTACGGCCTGGCAGGTCCAAGTGCTTAGGGAGATCGACTCGCAATCTGAGGGTCACGGGTTCGAATCTTCGTCCCACCAAACATGCTCACCCTTTCAGCTGTGGGGCGTTATAATGTGACGCTCAATCCCATTATTCGTTGGTAAAAGAGTAGCCCAAGAGAATTGGCAGTGGGTGGTGATGACTAGACGCCTTCCCTATAGTCTTTCACTGCTAAATTAGGGATGGCTAGAACAGATAGCCCACGTGTAGCTTTGCGCGAAATCAAAAAAATAACAACAAACAGTTCCACTTATCTACTGGTATTAATGTACGTTCAAAAAGTTACAATAATCAGCTTTTTTAACACTATTATTCTTCATTGGTCTTTTTTGGGAGCCGTGTGTGCGCTAATTATAAAAGTAGTAATCAAATTCAACTATTGGTCCGGAAAAGAGTAGCCTAAGAGTTGGTGATGAGTGTAATTGACAAGAGGAAAAGCAGCTACCACATCAAGATTAGGGACAGCTAGTTACAGTTAGCCCTCGAGTAGCTTTGCGAAACCAAAAAAGCAAAGAAAGTGATAAATGAAATGCAGTTTTGGTTTTAATTGTTTATTAATTGTTTATGTAAATCATTTTATAAGTTTCTGTTCAAAAATCAATGCAGTATTTTACCACACAGTAGAAATATACATTCTTGATTAAAATATTTCGCTCAATGGTTTGATCTAACTATTTTATTGTTTTATATCATACCCAAGATCCATTTTTTCGCGGTTAAAACTAAGATTTATAATGTTAGCGTTTTTTTTTTTTTATAAATACTTTGTTTTTTAATTCCTGTCAATATATATTGTCTGTCGTGTAGACGCACTTGAAGCTGTATTTTATTGTTTTGTTATGAATTATCTTCGCAGTCACGTTGTAAAAACATCAGCCTGTTTGTCTTCTTTAATTACTGTTTGTTATGTTAATCGTCAAGATATATATATATATTGTCTGTCGTGTAGACGCACTTGAAGCTGTATTTTATTGTTTTGTTATGAATTATCTTCGCAGTCACGTTGTAAAAACATCAGCCTGTTTGTCTTCTTTAATTACTGTTTATTATGTTAATCGTCAAGATGAAACCCCTGTTAAAGACTTTTCACACAAAACTTAAATACTAGTTTAGGAATTACCCAAAAGCCTGTTGTACTGAATCCAAGAAGGGGAGGAGAAAAGTAGGCGACGATAGATGCATGTTCGGACAATGACGAAAGGGCTTGTCATGAAAGGGCATGGTATCATTAAGTAATGTATAAAAATGAAAAGAACTATAATGACACGACACGCTTGCGAATATAACATGTATACGTGGTTTGTTTAAGAAGCTAATACATTGTATATAATGAAAAAGTTAATTGACCGGTTCAATTGTAACATTTAAATTAATATTTATATCTGAAGCAAAAACCATTGTCAGAAACACATTTGTTTTGATACGAAAATTGCTAAGACTATTCTCAAGATAAAAATTAACCTCATTTGAATTTCAAGTAATGGTAACCCTTGGGTTACGTAACCTGTTGGATAATATGCAATAAATCAACATTCAGGGCCCGGCTACATAAATGTGCTTTCTGAAATTATAAGTACCAGCTCCCCTGTTAAAAATAATAATAACCTCTTGTTTACAAGAGTTCCGAAAGTAATATGAAACGTAAAACAATTAAAGAGCTAACTTTTGTCGAGGATTATAATTCAATTAAATTCTGAATTGTGACAGAAAAAGAAAAAAAAAAGAGTTCACTGTTTAAAACGAGATGTTGTATTGTATTTTATAAGATCACTTTGTTATTTATTTGTTAATATTAAAATTATACGTTCCACAACTACTCATAAACCGAATCTCAAACATTTTCGTCTTTTCACCGAATCTCAAATATTCTTTCACTAGTGAATTACCCAATGGTGTAACAAATTTCAGAGAGATAAATCTTTTCATCACCAAAAGTTGGAGCCAAGGACAAAAGTTATAAAGGATAAGGTGAAACTCTGCCACACCAATCTAAACTTGAAGTTTATCCTTTAGTAGAACCAATCAGAGCACGTACGCGTTGGGCAGCGATCATAAAGTCTATCAAATGTAATCCAATGATTTAAAAAAGGTTCAAAGATAATCTTGAATGATCATCAAGTACAAGTGTGTAATTTTAAGCACTATTACAATGATAAATAATCCAATGAATTAAAAAAGGTTAAAAGATAATCTTGAATGATCATCAAGTAGAAGTGTATAATTTTAAGCACTATTACAATGATAAGTAATCCAATGAATTAAAAAAGGTTCAAAGATAATCTTGAATGATCATCAAGTAGAAGTGTATAATTTTAAGCACTATTACAATGATAAGTAATCCAATGAATTAAAAAAGGTTCAAAGATAATCTTGAATGATCATCAAGTAGAAGTGTATAATTTTAAGCACTATTACAATGATAAGTAATCCAATGAATTAAAAAAGGTTCAAAGATAATCTTGAATGATTATCAAGTACAAATGTGTAATTTTAAGCACTGTTAAAATGATAACTGTTAAAATTCAAGTATAACTGAACTTATTAATTTACAGCGGGCTTATTTATATAGAAAGGCAAAGCTTTACTCAGAATACCACATAGAACATGGTTTAATTTCCATCAAACATTTTGCTCAGTGTCTAATATAAGTAACCTTGACCATATAATGAATTTGTATATTGGATAACCTACTTTGTTTGGATGGTCTATTTCTAAGCCTGTTTTGCTTCAGTCATATAACCTTGCAAAACTACACGTAATATCTCACTTCTTACCAAAATCCAAAGGTTGTTTTGCAAGTGAAATACATTTAAACCACGCTTATTAAAGCCAGAATTATAACAGCGGACACCAACTGTATTCTAATCATCCTTAAGGTGTTTCAGGGTATTAGAATGATAACAGCGCTTACATCTTTATTCTCTACCATATTCTGACTTGTTCGTATCACTAATTATATATAATCAGATTTTGCTCGTAGGTTTCTCAGCACCTTTCCATTTCAAGACATGACAAGTCCCCCTTCCCTGAGGAAATACGATCTGATTACTGTATACAGCAGACTAAATTATTATTATAATAATCCATATAATATCTTTTTTAGGAGAGGTTTAAGCGACTTGAGATATTTACCCATATTATTATAAAGTTTGTAGTAAGTTATACATTTCTCGGGCGAATAATTCAGCATTTGTTTTCGTCTATTTATGCATTCAACACGTTAAAGTTAGGCGACTTTTAGTTTAACATACGGGAAAAGTTTGAAATGCCTTGATTAATATATGTAAATATAATTAACTAGATATCGATAAAAACTGCCTATATCTAAATTATTATTTTAGATGTTTTCATAGTAATGAAGAAGCCATCAAAAGTTTAAAAGACTATAAGTCTTCACTTAAATTATGACTTATCAATCATTTTTTTTTCTATGTAATTAAAGAATCTCATTTGCATTCATGCAGAAAATAGTTTTGTTTGTTTGTTTGTTTTGAATTTCGCGCAAAGCTACACG